>NC_048914.1:2444702-2715151 GCF_011077185.1 Oxyura jamaicensis | reverse complement strand
CTACTATTTGGAGTGATGTCGCTACTATTTGGAGTGATGTCGCTACTATTTGGAGTGATGTCGCTACTATTTGGAGGAGGATCCAGAAGACAGAGAGTGGAGCATCCAAGAATGCTCTTGCTTACATTGCGTTCAGGGAAGTCATGCTTCTATCCTTAGAAACAACCAGGCAGACACAAAACAAGTTAACATCTTTGCTTATCGTCCTGGTCAGTTCTGGCACCACTTCTCTGTAGGATTCTCCTCCGCGCCACTTTTCACACCACAAAGACCTGGCCACACACCCAGGAGTTACAAGGCTCAAGCATTGCGCTTCACTTCTTGTGAGGGCCAAGTTATAGGGAAAATACTTATTTGTTAAATGTAATTGCTTAAAGGATTAGGGTATGGAAGAAGAGAGACCGCATCTGCCTCTCCTGCGCTGCTTCTAACCTGACACACTTCACCTCCTTCTGTGTTTTTATTAGCTGGTATTCACAATACATCAGCGACAGCTATGATGAAACCAGTGGCAGATTTTACTGCAAAGCAGCTGGGTCATTGTCCCGTGGGTCTTGTTGCTTTCCTGCGTGAGATCTTAAAGTGACCATCACTACTGTGGCTTTTTGTTTTAAAGAGAAGCTGAAAGGGAGGGCGTGAAAGAGTTAAAAGGCAAAAGAGATGGAAAGAGATAGGGAGTGGAGGGAAATGAGGAGACTGCTTGTGTACCACGTACAGAGCTACTTTGAAAAATTCTGAGGCATCTAAGTATCACAAACATGATCCCTGCTGTGGGCAGCTGTATGTGCGAGTGCTTTGCCCGAGGGCGTCAAATCAAATATCCACTGCTGGTTGGTACAGTACAGCACTTCCCCTTGGGGATTCAGAGTGGGAAAAGAGAGAGAAGAGGGAAAAAAGGTTTAAACACAACAAATGGAGAAAAACTTTAACAATATCTGATATGGCTTATCATATACTGTCATCATATTTATTATGAACAATGTAGGAGAGAGGAAAGGAGAAAAAAGAGAAAAAAAGCAGACAGCTTAATGCTGAGCCTTACCTGGAACCGCCTCATATCTCTTGGGTTTCCTGCTGTTTTCAAACAATTCTGATTGCACTTGAGAAAAAATTTTAAGAAGAATCTGGAACGACAAAGAACCATGCCACTGTTATTAAGCACAACAAAATGTGTCGTTGTATTCTGTCTTAAAGCACACATCGTGGTGATTTACATGTCGGTGTATCAGGAGACCAGGACTGTGAGAACTTACAAAAAAAAATTGACAACAACAAAAAACAGACAAATTTATGAAAATCAGGTAAATTATAGCTGACGCGCCTAATCCACACTGAGATGGGCAATTAGTTGATGTAAATCAACATATCTACTCGATTTATGCCAGTTCCTTCACTGCATGTTTGAGCACACGATTTGAGTTTCTTTCTTTATCTCTTCCATGCATACCAGGGCTTTCTTTTGCTGTCTGAACAGATTTTCCATGAAACAATATAGATGGATAACGTTATTGTAAAAAACACAAAAACTAACGGGGCAACTCCGAGGCAGATAAGCCCTGAAACTACTTAGAAGGTATTAAAAAACAGAGACAACCAGAGCTCCCAGAAGAAGCTGATGAGATTTCATCACGACGATGTTTTTGGCTATTAAGATTTCAGTAACTAAGGCAGAGGGGCAGACCTGCCAGGAGCCCAGATTATAATCTTACCTAGATTTTCAGAGAGGATAACAGAAACACAAATCGAAGTCAGCCGTGACAGCTCACGCTGGCCAAGCAGATAAACCCATTAACACTGCACAAAGTTCTCATGCCGATTATTTTTGCCTTGTCACATGTATCGGTCTTTAGCCGTTATTATTCTGGCGAGTTTAGCTTGTCATGTTCATAAATTGGATCTTCAGGATGCTTGATGGGCTTACCCAGCACGATGCATTCCAGCATATGGATTTTACACTTTAGAAATATTAGGCAGGCAGTTTTCAATAAGCTGCTCCAACCAAATTTTTCACCCAGGGACGGGGGGATTCGTCCCTTTATTGTCTCATTCACCTGATTAAATTTGTGAATCGCAAAGGTAAAGAAGTCTGCCCTGCACGACAAATCGCAGCCGTTGGATTACAAACAAAACAAGCGTGTCTTCTGAATTCAGACAGAGCAGGCAAGAAAATGTTTTGGCATCCTTTATCCTACGTGAGATTATTTTCTGTGATTCCTTTCTGCTAGGGCATTGCCGTTTGGAGGACAAAATGGGTTTAGCTGCAACGATTAAAAAATAGTCAGAGATTTTTAAATAAGTTTGGAAGGAAAAAGACTTAGATATGAGAAAAAATTAATAGTTGGAGAATCGGTTTAGAATACAAAGAACACTTTATTTATTTATTTCTCTTGCTGAGTGCTTTCCTTAAAAAAAAAAATAAAAAAATCCGCTTTTGCAGTAAGTTAAAGTCCCAGGTGAGCCAGGCCTATTTCCCTTTCTGTTACTATGACAACGATTTTTTACCGCAGTCCCTAAGTCCCTTCAGAACTCACACATTCATGCCTTGAATTAGAACTTTAAAGGAGAAAGATGTATATTTCCCAGGCTTTGCCACCACCACCAACCCCAACAGCCCCAACGCGAGGCAATAAAGCAGAAATCCGCCTCTCCTTGTTATCGCTACTTTCTCTGCATCGCTCACGTCGTGCCATTTCTCTCCGCACAGCCATACAAAGAGTAGCGAAGGATCTGATCCATTTATACCTTGCTCAAGCAAACCAAAGCCCTCCAGAACCTCCCCACAGCTGACCCCGCAGAAACGAGCCCGGTAACGTCACGCAAAATGCCTGCCACAACACGCATCCTTCCACCAAGCGTTTCTTTCCTTAAATCCATCACCAACACTTTGAAAAGCTCCACACCAGGCATTTGCTGCGTGCGCGTGCTGCAGGCTGGTATTTTTCTCTCCGTCGCTCCTCGTCCTTCGGGGCTCGGAGGGCTCCCCGCGTTTGAGGGTAGCGCTCCTTGTTCTCCTGCCCTCTTCTTACAGATATCAAAACGTATTTGCAGATACGTCAACTGCTTCTGTTACC
Organism: Oxyura jamaicensis; assembly: GCF_011077185.1. Classification (NCBI taxonomy): domain Eukaryota; kingdom Metazoa; phylum Chordata; class Aves; order Anseriformes; family Anatidae; genus Oxyura; species Oxyura jamaicensis. The sequence goes on along the minus strand of NC_048914.1, from coordinate 2,712,080 downwards.
ACGATCTAGCGAGGCAGGGAAAAGCCTACAAAGCACACAAGAGACCAAGGCAGGGAACTTGTACTTGGGAGTCAGCAAGGCAGCGGAGAAGGGACTGGTTTGGAGAGCTGCAAACAAACCCAATAAACCCCCCAACATTCCCGGCTTGGTGTGACTGTCAGGGAAAAACAAAAGATCGCATGAATCAGGGAGGTGTTCGGGTTCTTTTTAATGCTTTTAATTGCTGTGTAGCTATTCCTCCAGGTCAGGAAAAGGCTCGAGAGCAGCTGAAGAGCGGCGCAGCGCGGAGCACAGGAAGGTGTCGGTGAGCGAACTCGCTGTGTCAGCTGGGGAGCCTCGGGACGAGCCGAGATCCCGCAGCAGCACTGTGCACAAAGCCCCGCAGGGCAGACACACACAGGTACCAATTCTAAATGTGGTTCTTGGCACCTGTGAGCAGCCTGAAACACTGCGTGGCAAGGAATACAATTTCTATTTCCTGTCCAACACTCCAAGAGTATTTGGGTCTGGACCCCCAGCGAAAAGAAATCAACTGAAATGAACTTGGGCTTTAATTAGAGTGGCGCTGATTCGTCCCAATGGGTGTCTGCTAAAAGACACACAGAACACAAAGCTCCTGCAAGAGGTGGCTGCCTCCAAAAGCAGCAGGGCATTTCCTGCCCTCACCGCCTGCGAGCAGCGCGCTGAGCTTTGGAGGCTGCGGGCCGGGAGATTTGGGCAGGATCAATCGGGAGAAACCCACCGGAGACGACCTGAAGGAGCCTGGCTTTCTGGGACTGCTGAGCTCCCGAGCTGCTGGAAACTGAGTGCCTCTGAGATATCACAAACCGGGCATCAGTAATTCCTCGTCACACTTCTGGCAGTGCTGGGCTCCCAGTGCGGGAGCGTCGGGGCAGCACCCGTACACTGCCGCGGGAGACACGTGCAGCTGCTCTGGAGCTCGCTGGGTATTCTGTGCTAAGACTCTTCCCTCCTGCCCCCCCACATTTAGATTCAGTTTTATGTAAATGCACACTCAGGAATTTCTCCTCCCATTGATCTCTCTTTCTCCTTTCAGAGGTTTTCCCATCAAGTTTTAGCTGCAACCGGGCATTCACAGCAAGCATTTGGTAGGTCGGTGTATATACATATATATTTTAAGTGGTTGCATCTGGGAAAGGCATTAATATTTATTGCAGCATTAGAATAAAATGACTTGGGGGGAGCAAAGAGAAGGGAAGGTTTAGCTCCAAATGAAGCTGATTTAGGGGGAACAGGAGAGTTGCAGAAGGCCTGGATTAATTTTTTTAAATGACAATCTTTAGCCAGTTTTTGGCCTTAGCCTATACATACATCAAAAATAAAATTAAAATTAGTTTATTTTCAAGGTTCTCAGCTGGCCCTTGTTCCTTCCCAAGGCCAGCACCAGCTCTGGGTTTAGCAGACAACTGCAGAAGGAGCTTGGCCCAGGCATCTCCTACATCAACATCGGAGGGCACTGGGGAAAAACTTAAATGCTTTCGAATAAGCACCACTAAAAGTTCTGGCACTGCTAGAGAAGACCTGATTATCTTCACGTATAGATGTCAAATTAATTAAGACATACTGCAGACATTTCTTTTCTCCTATTGTCTCTCTCCTATGGTCGAGCCCTCTATCTACAGCCTGATGCTTTCGCAGAGGTCTCCCAGACGCCACCTTAAATAAATTCCTTCTAGGGTTTAGACGGAGTTATTTTAAAAGTTCCTGCTCCTCCTACTGGGAGTTCCCACCATGCTGGGGAGATGGGCTGATGAATCATTTACGTGCCCCTCTCTCGCTGCAGCCCAGAGGCTGGTGGCTGTGTTATCCCCAGTGCTTCCCAGCAGAACTGCAGGCCAGCCTGGCCGACGTCGTGGGAGCCTTACTGGGGCTCAGCGGCAGCAGCAGGACAAATTCCCCCGCAGACGGCTCTCAATGGACAGTGAGAAAGGGAAAGGGCAAAGTAGGAAAGGTCTTGTGTCTGTCAAGCCTTTTCCAAAGGGGCTCCTGCCCCACGCTGACATGGCCATATCCGAAAGGCTGCTTCCACCTCGGAGAACGTTCCTCCTCCCTCTCGGTTGGTTGACAAGAACCTGAGTCAAATCCTGCTGGAGCCAGAAAAAATCTTCCTGTGACTTCAGTAGGACTAGGCAGGCCCTGAAGAGCAGTCCCACGTGCAACAGAAGGTGTATAAATCCATTAATGTTTTTTCAAAGCCCTGCCATAAGACCTGGGACTGCTAAGTCCCACCACGTGGAGCCCCAGAAACAGAAAATACGCCTTGTGCTTTTATTGTGCCATTCTATGGGACTTAAACTTCAATTAATTCTGCCTCACAACCCCCTCTGCAGCAGGTGGTGTAACCACCGGTGTAAGGCAAGGTACGGGGCCTGGAAACTGGGAGGGAATTGGTCCTACCACAGGTCTGCAGCAGATCTGGGAATGGGACCCGGGTGTCCCGGCTCCTGGCTCTGTCTTAACTAACCTTCCCAGCTACCTCATGTGCTTCCCTAAAACATAGGTACAGGATCGAGAGATGCAACTGTTTTGATCTTGTGAGCATCCTTTGGAGAGAATATCCCTCGTAAAGCAAACAGTGAGACAGTCCTGGCTCGTTTGGGCTGCTGCAGAGTTTGGGTTGCTGGCCCCAGCCGTGCTGTGGCACAGGACGTGCCACCCTCTGGTGTGACCGTGGTATCAGCAAGCCCTGGGATGCCACAATCCAATGAGAACATAAAGTGCCACCCTATGCGGTGGCACTGTGATTAAAGAATTAAAGTGCTTCCCAGAGGTCACAAAGTCAACTAAAAGGAAATAAAAAGCTGGGAGTTGTTCCCGTGAATGTCTTTGCTCCGGTTAAGAGTGAGCCACGGAACTATCATTCCAGGAGGGCCTGGCTCCAGCTGCATCAAAGCGAGGAAATTCTGAGGTCAGGGTCTCGCATCGTCCCCCTGCCTCCCCCGTGTGTATCTTGGCACCGCGAGCTCTGAGATAAGTGTGACGAGCAACCTTACCCGCTGCCCCAACGCGGTGAAGCAGGCTCTGCTCGCAATCTCTGCCTTGCAAAGGGACCAGATCAGATTTTGCACATACATTTGAAGGCTGGTGTTTAAATTCAATTAATTGCATTTATTTGATGGCATCATCTTGATTTTAATGAATATCATAGCAGAAGACCTCTCTGTAATCTGAATATTTATCTCTGGAGTAATTCCGCTCTATTATGTCACGTGTATTATTAGGGAGCTGATGAACAAATTTCCTACTTTTTGAGCAGTTACAGTCAGCGTGGGATCAGGCCTGGCACGAAGGCATTTGAAACGAACACACACCATATACTGTGTGCGAAACGATGGAGGTTATTGCAATAATCCAGAGTATTTATACGATACTCCACAAACAGCAGCTAATTAATCTTCGCAAAACTCCTGTGCATAAAGTGTGAACCCAGTTGAGCGAACGTGAAAACCAACATATGTAGGTCAGAAGCCTTTGCTGAGATTCTCTGCGAGAGAAGGGAGCAGGAGTCGGGTGGCAGTGGGGCCCCGGGCTGGGCCAGGAGAGGTGGTGTTCATTTGACGCTTGTTTTTTAGGGGAAAGGCTCTGATTGTACCAAAGCATGCATGTGGGCATCCTGCCTTCTGCTGCTGCCCCACCAGTGTCCTCGTTTCTTGATCTGAAAAGTGAGGAATGCTTCTCTGCCCTTGGGCCTTGGTCCAACGCCATTTCTTCAGCTTGGAGTGTTTGAGGATGAGTGATGGAACAACGGCGCGCCTCGGCATGCGTGAGAGGTGAGCACTGAAACACGGTGGGAACCTTGCGGAGTAGGATCCAGTGACCCCACTTGCGTCTAATGAACACCACGTTCCCAAATCACGTGGTTTTTCCTCAAACTAATGCCTCAATTGTAAGGCTCACACTATTCCTAGCCTCTCTTTGCCCTCTGCTTCCCGTTCAGTCTCCCTTCTAGTCTTGGTACCTTCACAGCTTGGCTGTAAGATGATAAAGGAGAGAGCAAATAGTGTAGGTCTATGCCAACCTAGGGGGATGGCCTAAGTGAGCCTTTGAAGACCCCTCCTCAGAAATGCCCGTGGGTCTTCCTATTTTCCTGTTCTGCTCCATGCAGCCCCGTGTGTTGCCATCACATCTTTCTCCTCACCTCCCCGACTGTGTCACAGCTTCGAGGCACCGACCCCAGCCCCTCCGTACAGGAAGGGTTCCCTGTGCTCTGCAGTTCTTCTCCAGCACTGAAATAGAAGCCTGACATGGCAGGGTCTGCTTCTGCAGGGGTTTTAAGGAGCGTGGGCCAGGAGGAACCGCGCTGATGTTGGAAGCATTGTAATGGCCAAAGTGAAGCTGGCTTCAAGATGTGAGGCTTTGGGGTATTTGTACTTGTATTATTAAATCAAGGCGGTTTGGACCCAAATCTGCAGGAGTAAATATTGTTTGCGCTGCAGAAAGTCTAGATCAGAAGTTTTCAGTTTTGGCCCATCGTTATTAAATTAGTATTTAATCAATCAATAGCAGAACGCGCCTTGCAAGATGCTTGCAATGCAAAGCATATGAAGACATGCAGATCAGATAAGTGTAATAGAGAACAGGTGGAATTAGTGCTTTCATTTGAAGGAAGAAGAAAAGCTGCAAAAGGATTTTAAAATGCCACAAGGCATTGTATCCCTCAAACAAATTGGAAACATCAGATGACTTCAGGTGCCCAAACAACTCCGTTTTCCAACTCGAATGGTCCAATGTATATTCAGCAGCACCTACGGCGTGACATCTCGCGTTCTATTCACCCACAGTCAATGACTTCAATTTAGATTTTGGGCTTTAAGTTTTGATGTGGGACCTTTGCTGTGCTGAATATTGAGACCTGAAGCTGAAGGCAGAAGACCAACAGGCAGGCCAACAGATCAGCCTACCTTAAAACTCTACCTTAAAATTATGGGATGGCAGCACCCTTCTTAAAACTGCTTCGAATTACAATTTGCTTGTGGTGCCAAGAAGTCCCGATCACACTTGGGTGAGTGTTAAGATACAGGATGGAAGTGCTGATATCTTGTATTTCAGGTGGATCAAGGACAAACACAGCCCCTTAGCTCCTCAACAAAGGTTGGATTGAATCCATGTCCCACTCGCAGACTCTGAACCACAGATCTATTCCTCTTCAAATATCCCATCTCCCTGCAGCCTAGAACATCCTACTGCTCCCTGCCCTATACCTAGCAGCTTTTTTTTTTCCAAGAGCTTAGTTTCCAAACTAACAGTGTCTGAATGCAAGCCTGCAATATTTCATCCAGACCCCAAACGCGTCAGGAAAGTTGATATTTATATTCTGTACGTCTTCCACCTTCTGCACAATGTTCATCTCTGCAGCAGCTTCTGCTCCCCTCTTTCAGAGCAGCAGCAGGCGTACACCTCCACGACTGCAGCTCCCACTCGTTTGGTAAATGGCTCTTCTGTCTTGCAAAGCGATCCTATTTTCAAGAGACAAGGGCTGGAGGAGAGTGCATGGCCAGTTATATAGGCAGGCGTTTCTCAGTGCTGAACGCAGTTATTTGGCACGGCCACACTTGCTAGGAAAAAAAAAATCTCCAAGGAAAACCTCCTTGTTTGTGCACTCTGATGAAAACCTGACACCATTAATGAAAATAATAATTGAACTCTATGGGTTCGAATTGAAAATGAAACACAACACTAACAGCGTGTTTGTAATTGCAATTGTTCTCCTGAAAGCCTTTGGAGGACTCTTTGCAATCCGAGCACTTTCCCTTTCCCTTTGGGTTTCCCTTCTTCCTCTCACACCAAAACTTTCCAGTAACTTAGGAGACAATGGCGAGAAGCTTGTTTCTGCTGTAGGATCCATATTATTCATGCCATTTGGCACACAACCAAATACCAGAGCATAATCAAGAGTCAAGAGGCGGAGAGGTAATAGAGGACGGGGCTGACGGGCTGTTGAAAGGGGCGCTCAGATACTATTCCCTGCTTTATTACAGGATCTGCGGGCTCCAACTGTGCTAAGCATCATGCAGTCACGTTGTGGAATTGTTATTGGAGAGAGATACACAAAGGAGGGGAGGAAAGAAAGGCTTTTAACTTGTTTCACTGATGAGGAAGTCAAGGCACCTAGAAATCAAGTGATGCACCCCCCATCACACATCAAGCTGCTCTTCCGGCTAAGAACCACACGCCGTTCCTGCAAGCCCATGGCTACGACCCTACCGAGCCTTTTCCGTGGTGACAAAAATCTCATAAAGGCCTTTACCTCAGAGCCTAACCCTCACCAGGGTTTCAAAAGCAGGGCCGAGTTCTTCCTCATTACCCAGGCCAGCCTCAGCGGTACGCATGTGGCTCGGTGCTGGGCTCTCCGATGGACGCCAGCCCGATGATGCACACAGCGCCGGCTGCATCCATCCAGCCGCTGGCAGCGCCTTGTCCTGATGCTCCCGCAGGTGCCAAGTTAACTCTGCTCTACTTTGCAGATATCACGGACCCCAGAAAAGGCACGCGGAGGTGTTACGCGAGCACGGAGCCTGATCCCCACTCGTTTTTTTCCATGCCCACAGAACCCTACGGCTGCTTTATCTTTTGCCTCTTGGATCCCCTCATCCCATCCTCCCGAAGCGCCGCGTCCCGAGCCGCTCTAGGCGCACAGCCAGCACCAGTGACACCAGTGGCTTTTTGCTGCTGCCTGGGCTGCTGCCTTTTACTCTTCCTGCCAGACAGCAGAGGCCAGCACATACAAACTGCCCACCCTGCGGTTAGTGTAGGACTTGATGTCAACTTTCCTGCAACTCCCAGAGACCAGGAGCCCTAGGGATGGGACTGTCAGCGACGGACCCAAGTTTGGGCACCTCTTTTCCACCTGCCACAGTGGGTAGCGCTCAGCCGAGAGCTCTCCCTCAGTTACGAAGTCAAAACCTCAACTGGTTTTGTATGGGAAAAAAATAATAATCACACATTCATTTGCTAAAGAGGCAAATTTACATCCAGGCAAGTTGCTTCCCAGCTCATTTGTCTCCTCCCTTCTCTGAGGCTCACACCCGTCGTACTTCTGGGTCTAGTCACAGCTGACCTTGAGTGGGAACACCGGTGTAACATTATATTCCTATGACAGATTTATAGATTGGCAGAGAGGGGTGCGTTCAGAGCATTCCTTCCCTAAGACAGGACAGCATCCAATGTTTGTTAGCATCATTAAACTAAAACTGACTTTTCACCTGCTCCCATACCATATGCAGCTGCAAATTTTTAAATTAAACTATGAAGCCATGCATAAATTTACATATATTACAGACTAGCCTCTCCATTTAACATGCAAATGTACTCCAATGTTTCAGAACACCTTCTGTCGCTAATTAATTTGCTGAATTATAATTAGACTAATCCTGCATAATTAATAAGCACAGATTTTTTTTTAATTTCTAAGCAGCTTGATGAGATCATTCACTTCCTTCTATAAACTGCTAAGTAACTGTTAAAAAAAATCTGGAAAGAACATATGTGAAAAGGTATGTTTGATGTCGCATACAAATTTAAACTAGCGGGCAAGCTTCAAGAAAGTCAGGATTAATATAGGTGTGGGGCTGAACCAAGAGACCGACGGCGCGTTATTTTCAGGGGCACGGACCAAGATTTTCCTTGCCTATTTTATTCCTTTTGCTTTTACCCATCGGACCTTCCGAGATCATAGCCCGAGACAGAGAAGGATTACAGAACCGTATGTAGCACTAGGAGATGTTACGATATTAACACACCGTTGTATATCAAAACACTCTCTGTACATGCTGCGTGTGGATGAGCTCCTTTGATGGTATTTGGAATTGTTTTCATTTCGGCTGCCAAAACCAACGGAGATCATTCTAGCGAAACAATTAAGTGCTATTAGCACTGGACTCGTTCCGTAATGATTAAAATGAAGGGTCTCGCTTTAATGTTGGAGAGCTCGGATTCAGAGACGTGCACGCCAGTATGTTTTTTACAACGTGCAGTGTTACAGCCCCCCGTGCAGGGAGCCTGCTCCTGATGCACGAGGCAGCCCCTCCGCCTGAAACGGGTCCCGAGATCTCACCGAGCAGAATCGGAGGGAAAGAGCATCCCAATGTCATGGGGTGTTTTGCAAATGAGAATGCAGTCACACGAGTGTATTACATTTATACACTCTTACAAGCATTGTTTGTAACCTCGTGATAATCACCGCATTTACTTACATACTTCTGATATTGTAGCTCTATTACTAACCTCCCCTCCAGCCTTCATTTCACCTTTCCCAAACGCAGCGCTCACCAGCTTCACTGGGTGTCTGCTCCACTTGGGAGTAGGCAAAATCTGAAGCAAGACCTCATGATTTGACCCAAAGAAAGGAAGCAAGAAGAAAAAAAAAAAAAAAAAAAAAAAGGAATTCCTGTACTAAGAGATTCTTGAATCACTTAAAGCTTGCAAGTGTCTTGTCTACTGCAAATGATAGATGTAAAATACTTCCCAGCCACTTCTGCCTCGAGTCTCTCTTTTTTTTAAATTTGGACAAGTGCCCTTGTTCATATAAATATATCTTTTAAATTGACTGGGGTTGTGCATGCCCATATATAAATAGCAAACTTACAAGGGACCCAGCTCACACAGGATAGGTTCCTGGCACTCCGTGCCAACAAAGCCGCTTTCTAGTATTTCCTACTGGGCATTCAATGGGAAATCACTTCTTTAAATATATATATATATTTTCTTTTTGGCCAAGGAAGATAGGAAAGCACCCTGCTCTTCTGTAAATCTTATCAGAAAAGATAAATGCTTGGCGCAGGTGTAACAAAGATATTTAGGAGAAGAAACAACATCTAGAAATTAAAACTGTAGAAGCATTGCAGACCTGGAATCCCAGCTGCTCCAGAAGCATAGCGATGCCACGAGACCTGCTCATTGTGGCAGATTACCCTGGAGTAAAGGACTCGGACAGGGAAGAGCTGCTGTGCTTTGTTCATTTTGGACAGCCCCAGTACACTTTGTTTTCCTAATAGCCACTGAACATATCGCCAGGTGACAAGGGAAGCTCAAGAAGAAAGAAATGAAAAATAGAAACAGAAAACATCTTTCTGTCGCATTCTTCTATTTCTTATCTTCCCATATCCCAGCCCAGCAGACAGAGACAATGTAATGAATGAAAATAAAACCTATAGGGCTGGGTCTGTATTTCTCCCTCCTCATTTCTGCCTGCACCTCATTTTAGACCATGGCTGAACTGGCCCAAAGATATAGGGGTCATGGGGCTGCGGCAGAAATAGAAGCCGTGTCTCCAGAGCCACAGAGCAGGGTACACAAGTAAGTCACTGAAACTCCGTTTTCCTTTCAAGCTATTCTTGTTTCATCAGAGTAAGAAATTTCTAAGACATTTTGCAGCCACAGTATAGTGCCAAACCCATATGTCAGCAGCTGCATCTTTCAGAAGGTTTCTGATGGCCAGGAAGGGCTTCCACTGTCTTCCCAGGCTCTGGCCGTGGGACTTGCCATTATCTACTTTGCATCATCGGCTTTGTGCACTTTGTTATCGTTTCAACTCAGAAAAAAAGATGATGTGTGTGCATGTGTAGAGAAAATTTTGCTTTAAAGAGAAAAATTCTGAGCTCTGAAACCCACCTTCTTCTGTTTTAGCATTTCCCCAGAAACCAGCTGGTTTGCCATGGGAAAATAGTGTGCAGTCTTGTAGAGGTGAGGAATATGAAATTCCTAGTGTGCAGTAAACAAATTAATACATTTAAAGTAATTCCACCTTTCACTGCAAACATTTCATTCATCTCTGCTTACTAGCCCCCCAATTTAATCAACCTTTTCAGTACCCTTTGATGTAGGTGCCAGAGGCCAAAAAAGCAGCAGCATTTTGGGGTAGGAAGGCGAAGCAGAGAGGAGAGCACCAGGGTAACTCTGTTAATTGCCGATGGCTGAGCCTCCAACGGGGCAGGAGTTTGATTTGAAGAAATACCCATGGTTCGAGGGCCTTTCCAAGGACCTTCACATGAGGCTGCAGTGAAAAGTAACGTAAGGGGAGCAGAAGAGGGGTAATCTGCCCTTCGCTTCTCTGTCGCTGCTGGGGCTGACTCAAGGAGACTTTCCCTAGTTTGACTCCTTGGTTGTTTCAGAGCAGCTGCCCTATCCTGAGAAGTTACAGAGGTTGTGAGGGAGCACGGCACCATCAGCTGTGTCTGCAGCAGGCTCAGAACGAGGCCCTTTAGAAATAATACTGTATTAAGTCGTGGTCCCCAAAGGTGCACATTTCTGGCACTGAATGGGTCAAAACACCAGCACGCAATTTCTGTGCCTGGACGTCCATGCCCCCCCCCAGCAGCTCAAAGCACACGTTTCATGCTCGAGGAGCCACTTTATGCAACTGCTCGTAGTGCCCACAACGTCAGGATTCAAAAAAAAAAAAAAAGAAAAAAAAAAAGGCTGGGTTTCCATGAAATGTGTCATGAAAGGCATACTGCTTTAGATTGGGCACCCAGAAATAAAGATAAGGGGAAATTCAAACACTTGGGCAATCAGTTTGCTATAAACTCATGGCAGCAGCAAGTTATTTTGCCTCTGGCAAATACTTTATGCTACAGGAGAAATTGCTTCTCTTCACTCCATCCCTCTCCCTCTCCCACGCATACACACGAACCCCAAGTTGACTGTGCAGCGATGTTAACAGGAGAGGAAAATTGCTTCCTGACCTTTCCAGTGATCAATTTACACCCTGAAGCATGAGATTGGTTTCATTTTAGTGTGTATATGTAATACCTATTCCCACCTCGCTTTAGACAATGCAAAATGTGCCGCTCACTCGAATGGGTGCGCATGTTCAGATGGTTTGGGCCGTGGCCTCCTTCAAGGCACCCCGCTGGTGACCGGGCGATTCCTTGAGCTCCGCAGAAAGACCGAGATGTTATGACGGGGCCTTTTATAAGGCAAATGCAGCCCTGACTTTGGGCTGCCTGCCCTCGAGGGGAGCTGCAGGAAGGTGCCGAACGTGGGCAGGTCGGGACCAGCCTCCCTTGGCCAAACTTTGGGTCCTGCCCCCAGCTGCAGATCACACAACCCAAGCCCACGATTAACGCACTACGGAGGGTAACCCGTAGCTTCCTGTGCCCCGCTGAAGTGGTCACTCACGCCTCGAGTTGTTCGTGCTTGTTTCGAAGCTCATCAAGGGAAACCTTCTGCAGTGCCCCGCTTTCTGCCTGGGCTAATGAGCCTGTGCGAGGGCTCCAGATGTTTCCAGCTGTGGCAGCTGAGATCTGTCCTCATTCACTTCCAGTTCTGATCTTCTCCCCTAAGCTGTGGAGATCACAGGGACAGATTCGACGCGATGTGTAAGTAGGTACTGCAGAAGCCAGGGATGGGGCTCTTGTAAGAGTCTGGCAGTGTTAAAGCTGGACACAAAACAATATTACTGGCTTTGAAAGGCTTCTCAGGGGGTGAATCCAACCCGTATTATCTCTTGGAGACATACGACATATTTCTCTGCATATGTATTTCATGTCTTACATCCTCCCAACTGCAGGCGTACTCACACACAGGCAGAGCATAGATTATAAGCCTACAGTTGGCTTAGTGATTGGAAAATATTCCTGTTTTGAGCCTTTAAATAACAGGGTATCATGCCACATGCATCATCACAATGAGCTCTCTACTGAAAAAAAGTCTCTTGGCAGTTCCCAACTTCGGGACTTCCTGCCCGTGTCCCCAATGTGCTAAGATGATGCATGCAGTGAGTTTTCATTTTTTTCCTTCTCAGGTTCTACTGCAGTCATAATTCCTGCGGAAAAGTTTCAGAGCGCATGCAACATTTGCTGAATGCTTTCTTCATTTATTTAATCCAGATGTTTGCATTTTAAATCATTGAAAAGCTGCTCTGGTAAATAGACATCGAGGGAGGCTAATGGGAGTAGCACTGTCATTAGAAAGAGCTTGTAGGATGAGACATCAGACCGAGGAGTCGGTCCCTGCAATGTCAGGACAGGTTACGGGAAGGAAGGCATGCAGCTGGTTGGAAAGCACCGCGCGTCGGTGCAGGACCAGCACGGCACTTGGAGACTGCTGAGCAAGGCTGAGCACAAACTGCACGGAACTTGCAATGAAAAGTGTCTTGTGAGCTTTTCCCTTACCAATGATTAATTTCTTCACGTGGCTTGGTTTAGTTGCATAAGAAAAAAAAAAAAAAAAAAAAAGGAAAATAAAAGGAATTATTGAATTATTCCCCCCCCCTTTTTAAACTTGATCACTAAGCTCATTTAACAAGTGTGATTTCTGAAATTCCCAAATGAAATACTGCAGTTGGTGCAGAACATAAATAGGATTTATTTATGTTATCTTATTTGATTTAAGATTTTGAGACTGACAGCACAATCTTCAGTCTCATGATGCCTGGACTCTACTAAAAGCGCTGTGAATTTGCAGCTTGGCCCTTCAGCTGTCCTAATTTTTGTCTCCACGGTTAAACTGCTCTGTTTTCACCTAACCTCTGAAATAATCAACATTAAATTCTATGAAATTGAATCAGTTTAGATGGAAGTAGGATTATGTGCAGGTTTGCAGTAGTTTCCGTACATTGATTTTTTTAAATCACTTCTTCAATGACACTGATGTAACAATGGAGGGTGACCAGCCTTGCGACCGCTGAACTCACCAGGATTTCTCATTTTTGCTGAAATTGTTTAAATACTTGCAGCCGTATCTCAGCTATGTAACCTGGCACAGAAGTTGTTGGTTAGAATAACTTGAACCGGGTAAAGACTCGTTCCCTGGAAGTCAGCTACTGTACATTCCCTGCCCTCCTCCATGGCAGAATGGTGTTTTTCCCCAATATACAAAATTATCTCAATGGCTCCAGATCATTTTGTGATCCCTTCCAACAGCTCCTTTGGAGCTGTTAAGAAATAGCTATGGAAATGTCTGTAGAACACCTGTTTTCCAGGAGGTGTGGCCACCGCGCCCCGAATCCCTTCTTTATACGGAGCCAGTGGGAGAGAAGTGTTCCCTAAAGGTCCAGATTTCCAAAGATGTTCTTGTCCACTCAGAAAATCAAGTCTGCAAAGTTTCTTCATGTGTAGATGTGGAATTACATCTCTGATGAATGCTGTGAGGTTGAATAGCACTTGATAAACCATTCTGATTTGTTCTCTGGTGCCTGCATATGCTTCTTAAAAAGCCTGTATATGTAACTTTACATTATTGGTTCCATAGAACAATTTTAATACCATTTTCTGTCTGAATTCTCACAGCCCCAAATTAAGTTTAATGCCACAATTTAAGTGGTTAGTTTAGTTAGTTCACAGAGATTAATTTCAGCAAAATGCATTTTCTTGGGGACCCAGTAGAAAAATGTTGCTGCATCTCTTTCAAGAAGATCAGCATGTCCTATAGAGACCGGCTAGAAGACTTGCACATCTTAATATACATGTTAAAAAGATGTGCCATAGCTTTGAAGCTCATGGGGTTTAAATCTACTAATCACACTCATAAAGAATCATCAAAGCAAGGAATGTCAAGGCAGAAACTCCGATCTCTGCCAGGACACTTGGAGATCTTTATAAGATCCATCAGTTCCTCTAGTAACAGATCCTTCCCTTCTCTATTCCCCCTTTCCCTTCCCCTCTCCCTTAAAAATAAAAATAAAAAATAAAAAATAAGATTAAAACAGTTTCAAGTCTAAATTCTGTTTTTTAGCAATAATTCAGTGAACACCAACAACCGTTTTTGCGGCTTAATTAGACCAATTTAATTTACAGGACAGTTTAGGAAAACATTCACTCTAATTCTAGGAGTAAGACATAAGAAACCACTTCATCTGTCCTACATAATTACCGTTACTTATCTATTAGGCAGTAAAATATTAAGGTAAAAATAGTAAGGTAAAAGTAAGTAAAAAAAATTTCTAAATTTTCTAAATTTTCTAACTTGATGAGTTTCTCATTTTCTAACTTGATGAGTAAGCTCGTATTCCTGAGCACCTGAGCAAGAATAATAGCACAGCTATTATTTTTGGCAATGTTTTTACTTCAGCTTAGAAAATGACAAAACTTTGAACAAAGTGAAATTGTTTGTCTAAAGGGCTTTTCTTCTACCGTTCCCTGCCATGCTCTGGCTCACCGTGAGCTGAAAACCATCACATCAGGCTGGAGAGGCAAGCTGTGCTGGCCAAGCTAGGGACGTGTGAGCATCTTTCCCTCCCAATGACAGGAATTATTTTTACTGTCAGTGTCCAAGAACTTTAAAGAGGGATCGGGGCCTCGTTGTCCCTGCAGTTGTAAAAGAGCAGGATTCAGAACAGCCCCCGTCTGGAGCCTCTGAGAATCCAACACGGAGGGGAAATTGTTCCAGTACCTGCCTGAGATCCTACAAAAGTTTGTGGTTTACAAATAAATGGTTCCACCGCTGAGCTCCAGTGCAGATGCCCTGCAAACATAACATTTGCCCCAAATTTTGCTCTGCATAATGTTATTCCCTGTTAATCACAGGAAAATAAGAGTTCTGGCCATAAAACAGCAGTGCTCAGAAGAAAATAAGTTGGCATTTACGATTTAGATGTTTTTCTTAGAGCACTTTGCTTGATAATGCTGGAGATCAAAGGATCTGTAAACCTAAAAACCATCAGAGAGCAGTTCAGCAACTCCCCAGCCCGGTGGGTCCAGCAGTCCTCAGTTCTTCCTCAGGCAGAGCCCAGCAGACATCCACTCCTTCCACGTGCTCTTGTGGCCATACAGCTTCTGCCCACAGACACCTGGCCTTGCCACCACCCATCCAGCTGACCTCGACAGGCAGCAGGCGGCCTTACAACGGGGAGACCAAACCTGGGCAAAAGGCCCTTGAGAAGGGCCGAGTACAACCATCACCTTTCCTGGAGGCAGAACTGATGCCCAAAGGGCACACTTGCAACCCCGTAACTGGGACACCAAGGGCTCCTTCCAAAACTACGGCCATCGTTGCACCTCAGGGACCAAGACAAAGAGAAGGCGCTGGATTTCCAGCGGTTCTTTTAGCATCCCATGCAGGCAGGGCTGCTGTGAGCTTGGTGGCTCCATGCCCGGTGCCCAGGCTGAGACACCTTCATAACAGCCTAATTTCCTGCAGGTGCTGAGCGCCAGCATCTGCAGTGCCTTAAGTTTACAGCCCAGCATTCCAGATGCTTTCTGCCCATATTTTTGTGGCTGGTACCAGAAAAGCTCATTTTATTACTCCAGACACTGGATTTGTGCGTCTGCATGCGTGCGTATGTATAGCGAGGGGCTTAGAGGGGTAAGGGGCATAAATCACTTCAAATTGCTACTGTAATAAATGTGGACAAAAGAATAAAATTTGTCACCAACCTAATATTACCATCAATGTTTTGTCTAGCTACATTCCTTCCAATTTAAAAACAGTTCAATACCCCTTTTACCTTCAAGTAGCAGCACTTAATAAACAGTGATGGATGCTTTTTATTCCCTTTCCCCCCTTCCTCCTATTCCAGGCTTTCCTATGTCTGTTACAAGGGGATTGTTTAGCTTGGGGGAAATGTAGATCCTCCATCTTTCTTGCATTGACATGCATCCCTCAAGGAATGACGACCATATTTAATTCATAACCCCCGTTGGCTACACAAACATACAACTTCCCATCAATTAGGCAACACAGAGATGCTGTTAAAAATCAATGAGCTTATTATTAAATATATTTTCTTTTCATGTAACAATAATAGTTATTGCTGCTCCATTGTTACGGCTGCAATATCAGCTGGCTAAGCAGCTCCCAAAAAGGGGCTGATTGCTTTTTGATCAGCCCGGGTAATAGCGGAGAGCAGCAGAACGGCGTTGTCCTCGCTGTGCTGCTTGGCACGGATGCTGAAGGATAAAGGTGATAAAAAGTGCCCAAATGGATGCTTCTCGAATAAAATCACCGGTAGCAGGCGGAAGCCAGCAGTTCCCGAGTATTTCCCTGATTTCCATAGCCATCCACAGAGCTTCAGAGAGGTACGAGGCGCTGAACATCCGTCACTGCAGCCCCATCAAAACGCACAGAGGCTCCTATTTGTGTTCTCACTGTGGTGTGTTTATTAGAAATTATTGGGATATTTTGACACATGCCACTACTGAGGGAGCTCCCTGCCTACAAACAGAGACGTAAAGTCTGTGCCAGCTCATGCAAAGGTTAAAAAAAAAAATCCACACACACAAAAACCCACAGTGCCCAGATTTTGGCAAGTACATCATATGCTGTCTGGCCACAGCTGATCTGAAGCGAGTCCCTTGTAATTATGGGAGAAGGTGGAACAGGTTTCCTGCTAATTGGAAAATTCTGCAAATGGCACCACTGAAGTAAATTGACAGTCGTTAGAATATTAGCAAAATGAGGGAACTGATTAGGAAAAAGCTCAGATGTGGACTTTTTTTTCCTTTCTTTCTTTTTTTTTTTTTTTTTTAACCAGTGCTTGTATCTACAGACAAATTGATAATAAAAGCTGAACTTAGTAATAACAGCTGTTATTTGACCTGGATGCAAATATATTTGTGCACACACACACGCAAAGATACTGTATATATGAATATATACCCTATAGATACTATATCTCCAGCGTACTATATATTATACTATATATACTATATCATACTATATGTAGATATATATTCCCCACACACACATATGCATGTAAGAAGTGCGTAACCGCATCCACATACAGATTATTCCTGCCACTCTTCTCACATTAAGACAAACCCACAGAATGTTTGCTAACTTTTAGGAAAATAAATACCTCCTCCAAACATATACACACAGTAGGGGAAGGAAAGCTGCACTTCGGAGCACCGTCAAGAGGCGTGTTCTGATGGAGCTGTGCTCACTTTGTGCTTCAAACAGATCTCGCAAGATATTTGTTTATGTCTTTAAATCTTTAAGTGATTTGCTCCTCGGGGAAGCTGGATTTCTATTGTAAATTTGCTCTTGATTGACTGCTGTTGAGAATTCCGGTAGCAACTTCTCTTTGTGTTTTAGTTTAAGCTGTACAGGAAGCAAAGTGGGATTTGGCCGCGACTTTGGCCATCCATCAACGCTTTGGTATTTGTAGTCGGTATTTTTCAGCTACTAGGGGCAAGGGAAAAGCAGACGTGAGGGGAAAAATAAGACATTCTAATTAGAGACACTCCTACCAGCACCGGCAAATCCACCTCTCTGCAACTTCATTAGGAGTCTCTCATCTCTTTGCCTCCGATCCTCTGTTTAGTCTCAAAATAACCTCCGAGGGCCCGATCCTTCTGCTTTGGCTTCCTGGGAGCTCTGCCTCCTGCCACGCTAACAGCTCGGTTCGACACAGGCTGCCGAGGCCTCTCATTCCTTGTCAGCTTCACTGGCAGAGAAGATGCTCTGTTGGCAGTTGGCTTTATAGGGGGGATGCTGCTTGGTTTGTTGTTTTTTTTTGCTTTTAAACAGGCTTTGAAATTAATTCCCGTTCTCAAGGAGAAGTCCAAAAGACGTTAATGCAATTTAGCCAAAAAACCCTATGAGAAATTCCTCCCAAATCCTGTAAAACTTATTTTAAAAAAGCAGATGCTATCCATAGTTGAGCAATATATATTTTTTTTTAATGGCATTATAGAATAAAACCAGACCTAACTCCGGAATCCTACAGACTGTCCAATGAACCCGCAAATTATCATTTCGGGAAGACCTTCCCCTGCACCAGCTCCCACAGAAGTTTCATTACACCTAACCCAATGCAGACTATGAATATTTGCTGTGAATTTGCGATCACTTTATTCATCCCAGTGATGCCATAAACCTAATAAAACCTCTAGCCTGGGTCATTATATCACGCTTAGAACCAAAATAACCACGTAGGATTCTCCCAGCCCAACACAGGCTGACCCTGAATTGATTTTAAGCATAACATTTTCAGACTTGGGAGATTTCGCTGCAATGTAGCACTTGTTCCTCTTACACATTTCTGTCAGTTTATTTCCTTCTTTGTGATTTTTACAGCTGGCTTGGTGTCTCTTTTACTGTACTTCACTATT
Organism: Oxyura jamaicensis; assembly: GCF_011077185.1. Classification (NCBI taxonomy): domain Eukaryota; kingdom Metazoa; phylum Chordata; class Aves; order Anseriformes; family Anatidae; genus Oxyura; species Oxyura jamaicensis. Next base: position 2,694,066 of record NC_048914.1, on the reverse strand, counting down.
TTGGGGGATGTTCTTATTGCTCTATCTTATCCACTAACACAAACGTTTATACCTAACATATAATTTTACATAGAATATAAAACACAGAAGGCATTTTAAGACAGAATGAGGGTTTATAGGCCAGAATAGCTAATTTATTTAAGTATGTGCTTGTGTGCATGGGAGAACCTCAGCTGTACCTCCAGAACCAGACACGTTGGCTTTAGAGAGCAATTTCAACAAATAATATTAGGTTGTATCCTGCTAAACGTCTGCAGGACTTCTGTAGGACGTCGTTTTCTGTATATTTTTGGTTGATCTGCTTAGCAGACAGCCTCCTGTTTGCATTTCAAGTATCCATGTTTATTTTCACATATTTATTTAAACAAATCAGGGAGTCAAAATAATGCCAGCTCTAGTCTCTTCATAGCGGTCCCTAGATGGCAAGAACACACAGCAATTCCCAGTCCTCACGCTATTTTGGCCACTTCAGCATCTAATATCCTGCCCCAAAGCCAATTCAAATCAATGGACTGATTCTCATCAGCTGCTCTGGATTTTGGATCAAGGCTTTTGGTGCCAAAACTCGGCTGAATATTTTCTACGGCAGCAGATCTGCGTTCTCACAGGGGTAGCTTGCAAGCCTTGTAAAGCAGCATGCGGGATGGGGACAGAAAAATCTCCTTATAGAAATAATAAGAGAGAAGGCACGTGAATAAGAAGGTATTTTGGCTCAGTGGGTCGTCTCCCTGCCTATTGCTGTAGATGTTGGACACGCTGTCCCAGTTTTCAGCCCCCCAGAAGGAATCCTGGCTCCAGGAGGTACAAAGACCTCTGAGATGTCTGCTGACAGCCCTAAGAGTGGGTGGGCTCCGACAGCTTTTACAGGAGTAACTACACTCCGCTGCATATAAACCTGGTTTTCCTTTCCTACCTTTCCCACTTTTTTTTTCTCTCTCTAGTTTTTGCTTTGTTTTCCATTTTTGGTGTGCTCCATTTCCTAGTTTTCATTCTTCCTGACAATTCCGCTTCGTGAAAACAAAAGAAGGGAGGAGGGGGAGAAAGGAAAGGGAGGAGGAGAAATCCTACCAAAAAAAATAAAAATAATTAAAAAAAAAAAAAGAGTCCAACCCAGACAGTTTGTGCCAAATACAGTTAAGGGTGGTTGGGGAGTGGGGGAGGGAAAAAAAAATCAAGTCACTTTCAATCAAGTGTCACACCTTTAAATAGTGGTTAAATCTTTGCATTATGCAGCTCATCCCTTTTACAACATGGGGTTCCCGTAGAGAATTCCCTGTTTACACTGGGAATTCCTCCAGGAGAGCATCAATAAAGCTGAACAGATGTCAGGGTGGAATGCCAGCGGCAGTGGCTGTTGTCAGGGGTGGTGGGGAGAGAGTCAGGAAACAATAAGAGGCGGCATCTGCTGCACAAAGCCCTTGCGTGTGGGTCAGGTTTGCCAGTGTGTTGAGATTCCACCCTCTCCTTTGTCTGGGCACATTGCCTCTCTTGTTCCTGGATGACAGGGGTTGACACATGTCACCCAACCCTATCAGAAGGGCTATTTGTTTGGCTCTTGCATATGCACCAGTGTTTTTGACCTCCTCTGCTTGGAATACATTGAGCAACGCTGGAAGGGGGGGCGGGGGAACCTGGAGGGGGAAAAAAAAGCAACAACAACAGAAAAACCCCACCATACTCACAGGGCGTCCCCGCTACGCAATTTCATTACGACCAAAGGAAGGATGGAGATGCCCTTCTTTTTTAATTAAAAGCCTGATTGATGAAACTCAACTACCAGGAAAACCCAGGGCTTGAAATGTTTCCTAAAGAGGAGTCCACCCAAATATCTGGATGAAATTTTCCTCTGTAACGAATGGATGAAACTGAAAGATATCAGCCTATAAAGGAAAAAGCTCGAGCCAGGCTTCGGGGGGAAACGGCAACACTCAGCTGAAGGAGCCGAGCTCGAGTCCCACTGCAAATTTCCCACCCACCGAACTCCAGGCTTGCAGTCGCGCCCTTGGGTGGCCCTTGCCAAAGCTTATGTGGGATTTGAACCTCAGCATGACTTCGCTCTCATTCAGATCACCCTCACGATTAAAAAAAATCAAAATTAAAGAATTAAGCAACAGGGTAAGAAGTAAACCATATGGGGTAAACAAGGAGAACTCCTACTAATGTTGTAAGAAACCAGGAGGCTGTTGTACAGTAGACGAGCAGATTGCAAAGTGGGGCCCCTTCCCCCAGAGCAGTTCCGTGTGGGTAGCTGGAGATCCCTAATGAAACTCCGATGTACTCCCTGTGTAGTCTTCAGAAATAACAACCAGAAAATTATAACAATTTAGGGTTATCTTTTCCTCTTTATGGGTAACTTCTTGTTTTGTCATCATCCCCCAATTATTTTAAAATCTCTGCTAAGCTCAAAACCTGCGCACAGCACTGTTTATTGGTTTGATTGCCTTAAAAGCTGCGGTTTCCCCGGTATTAATAAAATATCATTCCGAATGACTAAAGCCGTGCAGTCGGCCTTCGCCAAGAAGTGACCCCTAAGTAGCACTCCTTCGTTTTAGCGTTAAATGGTCGGGTGGGGAGCAGGAGACAAAGGCCGACGGCCGGACCAAGCAGAGGGCAGCCCCCGGGGAGCAGCGCCCCGAGCTGTGCTGCCCCCGCGGAGTCACACCGCCCGGGTTATTTAGCTGAACCGAAACGGCTTGAGCCGAAATTTTCCTATCATCTTTTGTCTCCTCTGAACAGCCTAGCTGGGAAAGGGGCATTTTGGGGAAAGCACAATCTCGAGTTACAGGGAGGAAAGCCCGAGCTTTCAGCCGAAGGGATTGAGAGATACGTTACAGGCCGGCACGCCGCAACTGTGCGGGGGCAAACCTTTGAACTTTCTTCTCTCCAAATTTCTCCGTTACTCTCAGAAGTCCACAAAAGAACGGCACACATGCGGAGTTCAGAATTTCTCTCTGATTAAATGCTCGCAAGACAAACAAGAAATCCCTTCAATCTTCACGTGCCTCAGAGCTTCGGTGTTTGGGGTTTTTTCCCCCTTCATTTGACAATTAGAAATTATTTTTGGCTGCTATGTAGCTAGCAAAGGTTAATTGGTCTTGCTGCTGTAAAATAGCGAATTCTGATCACTTGATTAATGAGGTGTCAGAAGCCACAAGTAACCAACACTTTTTTGAAGGAAAAACACTGCAACAAAATGTACTTTTAGAGACTGAACGCTTCTCCCACTCCTCTTCCCACCATCCAAAGAGGCAGCCGCTCCAAATGCAGATTTAGTTTTCAGCATGGTCAAGAAGAGAGGAATCAAATCCCTACTTCAAATCAAGCAGGCTTGGAGAGAGATCCCACAAAAGCACTTTGTGGGGTGCGTAACGCCTCTCGTCTCCGGGAACACGAACGGAGCAGGGCTTGGGGCGAGAGCCAGGCGATGCCGCCAGCAGCCTGCTGCCCGCGGTTCTGTCCCTGTCACCAGCAACAACCCGGGGTGGGTGTGCTGGGGTGACCCCTCATCTACCAATCTTTCTTTGGAGCATCCAAATAGGCTGCGTGAAATTTTAAGGAACACGAGTTTCAGGTATGTTCGTCCGCGCCGAGGAGAGCCAGCCCTGGTAACAGCGCTCTGCTCCCATTTGACTCCACTCGAGAGCCAAGCGATCCTTCTCTGTTTGGGGCATAGATGCACTTTGTCACAATAAACCGCTGTATATTATGTTTATATATGTCCTTCAGGCATGTCACAACAGTTTGGCATTCGGAGCTGCTCTACCACTGTGTACATTAAATAGTCATGTAGTTACATTAAACAGTGGGGAGTTCACACTTCACAACCACTCAGTGTTTTAAAACAGATGTGGGCTGTCTGCTGTCAGGCTGTAATAGAAAGACTTAGGAGGATCTTGGTGGGAATTTAATCTCCGGATGATTGAGTGCTCCCCACTCCCCTTCCACGGGCGCTGCCCTGCTCCTGGAACCCCAAGTTTCGAGGAGGAGGACGTCGATGAATCGAGAGCCGGGCCCTGCAGCGCCCGTACCGCCGGGAGCCGAGGCGGGCAGGGAGGGGAGGCTCGGGCTTGGGAGCCCGCGGTGCCTCGGCATATTTGTGAGCGGGGTGGGCAAGGAGGAATACCCAGGGATTTACTGACAGGAGAATTTCTGACAGTTGATGGACAGATGAATTCCGTCATGGAAGCGTTAGTCGAAAGCGGCAAGGCCAGATGGAAACTCACAGCTTGTCTTTAATATTAATTTTCTCTCCCCCCTCCTTTTTTTTTTTCCTTCTTTTTTTTTTTTTTTTTTCTTTTGCAGGAGATCAGAATTCCCTAATTCCCTAAAATGTTTCAATGCATCTTGAGGTATTATTTTTCCAGTGCCTTTACCCACCTACTCTTAATAAGAAGTGCTCCTTTGTGTTAATGTTATTTTTTTCTCTTTCCTCTCTGCTTATTCCCCTGCCTCCACAAGAGTCAAAAGAAATCAAGGAGAAAGAAAAAAAATAAATCAGTATAGCTCCGCAGCTGTTAGAAAGTCTGCCTGGGTTAAAAAACACAGAGATGAGTAATATCTTAACCTTGTACAATATTTAAAAGATGGAGACGAATCTGTTTGAGCCAGCGAGTTTTAGCTGCAAGGGAAGACCCAGACAAACACCTGAAAGCAAGGAGGAACCAGGATGGAGAGCTCACGGCATCGGCCAGCTTTCAGGAGAGAGGAGAAAGCCCCAGGAGCAGGAGTGCTGCTGCACATTGCCTTCCGGAGGAGATTTTTTTTTCAGAAAAAGCAAAACCGGTTTTAATGAGAAGAGACCTGCGACAGAGGATGAAGAAGCAGCCCAAAGTCACACGTTTCTAGATTTTTCTGCCATATTTGTTCAGCTTGGCTGCCAGAACGTCACCACTTAAAAAGCACAACTGACTCCCCACATCCCACAGTGACCCTTTAAAAAAATAACAAACAAAGAAAAAAGAATTTGTAACGGCTTCATTTCCCTACGACCATACTTGGGAGGCTGATGTAAATAGACAATGATGGTTATGCTGAAAAAACAATCCTGCTACCATCCTCCTTTTCAGGAGTCCTATATTCAGTTGGGAATAAACCATATGGTTCTGTCGTAACTTAGCATGTAGGATCCTATGGATATTTATTCAGTAGAATTCCAAGAGGGAAGGAATAAATATTTTTTCCCAGCTCCTCTAGTGAATTCAACCACAAAATTAAAGAGACAAAATTAAAAATAGGCACACAGAAGACTGGAAAGCCTCGTAGAAAGGATCTCCTTCTCCAGCAACCCCTCTGGACAAACCCCTAACCAAAGGACACTCCTCCTAGGCTTTGCCAGCTCCCTGCACAAGTTCAGGGAGATTCTTTGGTAACAGTGTTGCTCCGAACAAGCTGTATATTAACAGGCTTGAAGATTATTAATTCACATAGAAATTAGAACATATGCACGCTTTGTATATTTGTTTTCTTCTCAATCTCGGTTATGTGCAAACATTTGCAATGTAAGATGATTGACGTGCAGTATGATGTCCTCCTGTAATTGCAGTAATTAGACGTGTGGCCAAACAGCTAAAATCAGGGGGGTAAGGCAGAACTTCGGGGATGCACCAACGCCACCTCCCTGCTGTGGGCACACCGAGAGCTGCTGGACGCCCCGCTCGACCCCCAGTAATTGCTTGCACAGAACTTCAGCAGAGGATCCCCGTAAGCGGAACTGCAATTTGCACATTACAACGCGAGAGCGGGGAAATGGGCAAGGATCACGCAGCCGTGACGCAAGAAACAATGACTCCGGTGTAATGTCAGCACCAGGCCCAGCGAAAGACATTCCTGCGCATATGCCCCAGGACTGTCTCATCAGGCACGCAATAGCTTCGTGTTTTTGCAAGACCCCTCATGGCAGCAGTGACGTGGGCTGGCTGCGGCTCCGCATGGCGCTGCTGCACACAACAGGCTCCGAATCCAAGGGTTTTGCAAACCTTCACGAACTTCTGCTGCGAGCTGGAGTGCAAGGGAACAAAACAAGCTAAGAAAACACAACAATCTGAACTGGATCGGGACCAAGGAGTAGCTCAGACTGTATCATCACATCCCAACGCCCATGACTGCGAATCTGGAAACGAATCCAGCCCTTGTGGCTCAGACACATCCTTATTCACAGCTGCAGTTTTTGCATAGTTTTTATACAAAAACAGCAACATTAGCCACCCACACAGGTCAGGATGTCCTCTCAACCTTATTAGCAAATCTGGTCCTATTTTTGAGTCTGGAAAAGTACCATCTTCCTTCCCCAGTCATCACCCTATCAATCTCCCCAGCTCAGGCAAACTTAAAGATTAAGATACAAACGTGCACGCCTGCAAGTTAGTACCAAATTTGTGGATTTTGACCTTTGTCCACTGTTAAAAGGTCAAAATGGCTGAGAACCTCAATCAGAGGCCAGTCCCACAGCACTTATCCTGTGGACAACAGTCCCTCAGATAGATCTGAACCAGAAAGCTGGGATAGCCCCCAAAGTAGGTATCCACCAAAGCAATGATCCACATTTCCATGGGAATCACGTCCCGTGCTCTCCTTCCACGAGAGCCGTCTCGGATAACAACTGCCCGAGCGAAGCCAGGCTGCCCTAGGCCTGCACGCCAACATCTGCAGTGTTAAAACTGAGCCCACGTGTGTCACAGGCACAACTGCACACGGCTTGGCGAACAGCGAGGAGCTCAGCTGTGGAAACATTTCTGCTTCTGCTCCATGACATAACCTTCCAGTCCCTGGTCCAGGTACCACTCGGCACCGACATATCCTGAACTAAGTGACCGCTTCTCAACGAACCGCTGCTTCTTTGTCAGCAGAGGATTATTTAATCAGAAAATGGGCCCTCAAGGAAAGGTGCCTGACACATCTTCGGCAAGGGATGGGGAAACAGACACTTCCTTGAGGATGGCGAGAGTAGGAACAAAGAAAGCAAACACCTTTGGCTCACTACAAATCTCCTTAACTGTGCTGTCACGCTCTGCGTTTAGTTTCAGACCCTGTAATGTTCTTCCTGATTGTTTTTCGTAAGAGGTGATATTTTAACATATCTACTTGCAGAACTCTGATGGAAATGAGCTCTGTCACGGTGGTATTTGCGGTGCTCTCCCTGGCAGTGCAGTCAGTCGGCTGCTCTATCTGAAACTTGAGGTTGCCCACCAAGCCCTGCCCTGCCAAGAGCAGATCAGCAGCCACAGACTTGCCTCTGTTAAAATTCTGTAAATCGAAAGCTTTACTGTTAGTTCTCACCTGTTTGTGTTCTGTTTTGTTGGTCTAATTTTTTCAAATTATGTTTCTGTACTGCAAGATCATTTAAGCAGGGTTTGAGGGGGTTTAAGCATCTATTTGAGATCCTCTGGTATCTCTCTCTTGTATTTGCACAGGGTTTCTCATTCAGAATCCTCTAAGGCTACTTTCTGCTACGTTGTTTTTGTCTCATCCAAAGGGTCAGCCCAAGAGGTAGGACCAGACCTGTCCTCAAACAACACCTACAGCCCTCAGGGTCACTGATAAATACCCGTTGGCCGTGATGTCCTTTCGGACTCCTGGGACCAAACCGTTCTGGACACCCAAGGACTCTGAAGGTAAATTAGCAGGAGAAGATCCCAACTCCATGTTGTTAACCCAGAAAACGATGTCGAGAAAGGCACTGAGCAGAAGTTAGTCCTGCTGAAGTGCTCTAAGGAGAACTTCTCCAGTTTGTGTCTCACTTCCAACTTCACACACGGCAGAAAGCCAACTCTGTGCTAGCGGTGCTCCCAGATACTTGGGAGAGCTCCGATCACCACCTCCATCTCTTTGTGTTTGTTTGGTTTTAGCCGAAGTCAATAAACAGACCAAGTCCGTTAGGTAACCGGTAGCGAGAGCATTCCTCAGCTATACGGAGACTGCTGACAAGGGTGGGCGGAGAGCAAAAGAGACAGAAACTTGAGAGTTCACATGACAAAGGGGCACCAAGAGGCTAGCTTTGAAATTGGAAGTCCTGTGCCAAATGCGCTGCAAAGAATCCACAGATGCGCATTACACAAAGCCGAAAACCAGTGTGCACTGAGCCAGATGTCTGGGCATGCAGGATGGCGAGCGGTGAGGAGCTGATGTTACCCACGCTTACAGCCAGCCAGCTGCAGCTCCCACATATACGAAGATGCTTACTGCCATAGAGCTACAGGTTGCGCTTCCCAGCCTGTGACAGAGACCCCCCAAGCAAACCTCTGATCTAGCTGTCAGAAATTCCCGGTGCCTACCTCCTGCTGCAGCACGGGCAGGGCAGCAAGGTCTGACCAAACCCCTTTGCCAGAGAAGCAAATCCTGTTTGTCCACATGTAGACAGCTCGTGGAGAAGACGCAGCAAGATGATCTTGAAAAATATCCGGCACACGACTTGCTTTTTGCAGCAGTTTTTGCTCCACATCCCCTAGGTTTCATAAAGCTGCAGGGAGGCATTCCCAGCCCTGCCATGCAGGCTGACATTCTCCGAGATGCGTGGTGCCAACAGAAACCCCAATTTAACAAACTGCTCACTGAGGACTTAACTCCTGGCTCCCAGACATACGTTATACCTATTTAAAGAAGAGAGGTGGGATTTACACCACCACCGCTTCCTCCAGAAGACACCTGGGCAAGGCAACAAAAACAATCTGCGTAGTGAGCATAGGAAGAGAGATGATACAAGTTGGAGGGAATGTCAAAATGTGATCCAGTTTGTCACCTTGCACCAGCATTTGTAACTTCAAAATTTGTCTTTTCTATTTTTTTTAATCAAAAAGAAAACGAGACACCCTTACCAAGCTAGCCATGCCTCTCCTGCCCTAGCATAGGAGCTGACCGTGCCGCAGCGCTCTCCTTTCTGCTGCCCTTCTGGTGGGGGAAGAGGGTGAAGAGCTCAGGCCTCCGCTGTGGTGATAGTGCTGTCCGTATGTATCTCTCACCACCGCGCATCTGTTCAGCATTTGCAGGGGTTTGCACTGGTAGTTTTACAGCTGTTTAGGCATGTAAGTAGCATCTACACTTAAAAGACTCCATAAGGGAAGGGCAGGAGGAGAGGGAGTGAGAGATGAAGCAGAAATGGAGAAATAGAAAAAGGAAGGTGGCCAGATGCTGCTTTAAAAGCAGGGATAACAATCCCTTTAATCACCGGGATTTGTGTCCCTTTAAAAGTGCATTTGATTTTGCAGGTTTATGGCCTTGTTTATTAACATCCTCCAGGATTTGACATAGGAAAAGACAAGAGTTCTCAGCTAATATTTAGGCCACCGAACTAACGCTTCACAAAGGAGTTGAATGGAGTTCGGCCGCAGAGTCCTTAGCATTGCCATCCACTCGCACTTGCATTTGCACAGCACCTTTCTCACCTGGCTCCAGTACCAGGGACAGGCATTCAGCTCCCACTGGAACCAGGCGAGGTCTCTGCATCTCTCCACCTTAGGAAACCCTGGGAAGTCTGGCGCTAAGGGCAGGGAAGGCACGGTGCTTCACGGACCTGGCCCTACGCAAAGGGATCTCATCCATATATCATCTAATTCCAGCTTCAGGGAATTTAATGTTTTGCAGGATACAACCTTTAGTTAAATCACTGCACACAAGGCCACTTAGAAGAGATTTTTGAATGTGATAGCATTCAAAGTTCATTTTTCATGATCAGCCAACACTCCTGCAAGCTGAAATTAGGCAGTGCTTCCAAGGAGGGCAGCAAGGACAAGGACTCGGATATTAGATCTGTGTATCTACAGCCTGGGAAGGTGCCGAGGGCCTTTGAATTTGCACAGCAGTTAGGCATACAGAAGTCGCTGGGTACCTCAACGGTAAATTCCATAACAGCCATTAATTGAGCAGCAAAACTATCTAAATGTTACGGGCTGGGAAGGGGTTGTTATTGCAGCATGGAGAAGCCTTCCCCACCTGCCAATTCTCAGTTTTAGAGTTCTCTGGGGTTTGAGGATGATGGTTCTGGCAGAACAGAGTGGCAAAATTCATAATAGACAATAATATAAGACAAATATTTGGATTTTTTTTTATAATACCCTGAAATATAAAGGAAATGTTGTGCAACAACTACTTGTAGTGAGGAGCAAAACAACAGCTGTGAAAAAGCCCTTCAAATTCCTTCTAAAGTTCAAAAGACAAAGACTTCTCAGCTTCAAGACATTTCATACTTGAGCAAAATATTAAATGATCCTCTGACACCAACGTATCCCTTGTTTTCTGTCCTAATGGGAAAAAAATCCCGAATCAGATGTCCAAGTCCTAACCTGCTGCAATTAGAGTAATACAGCAAACAAGCCTATGATGATTTAGCTAACTGCTGATATTTGATTTCTTTTAGGAAGCAATATGAAGGTTTGATTTGTTATTGCTACCCTCCATTGCTTAAGGATTGGCTTTAAAAACAACCGGCTTAATTGCCGTGATTACATGAGATGTGAATTCTCTTGAAGTCTCAGCTAAAACTACCTACTAGAATTGTTTGTGAGCCTTAAATTGAACTCTGAAGTAACATTACCAGTCCTTTGGAGGCAAGAAGGGTCACCCAGTCCTGCACGTGTGACCGCCTAACCCATCAGTGAGGGCGATTCTTTGTGACTGCCTTGGGTCAGGTCCCAGTGCAGAGAAACCTTTTCCCTGGACAGGCTCTTAAAAAAAGGCGACAGGGCACAGTAGGTAGAAGTTATGAGACGAGGGCCTACCACCCCGAACCCATACACCACACTGTAACTCAGCCGTACACAGCTCACAGGCTGCCACTCATTTTTGCTGATGTTTTCTGAGAGCTGTGGTGTTGTGCAGCTCTGTGCTCCAGGTGTTGGTATCAACCAGCTGTAAAGCAGACACAAAATGCCAGTTTTCTGTAAAACAGACAGAAAATGCCAATTTTCTGTAAAGCAGACACAAAATGCCAGTTTTCTGTAAAGCAGACACAAAATGCCACCTTCCCTACTTGACACCTAGGACAGGGTTCAATCAGGCCCTTCAAAAACCTGATTTTAAATACCCATAGTTAAATAAGTTAAAGATGCAAGACGCCAATTTAAAATAATTAAGGCTGTAGGATCTCTAGGGTGAAGGCAGCGATGCTGCTAGGAGGGGCCTGCTTAATCCCTGGGCTGTTTACTCCCAAAGCTGCAACCCTATAAGCACAACACTGAAGCTCAGTGGTCCTAGCCTAAATTTTGAAGACCCAGATACTGCTCTGAGCTCTGCTACAGCCTACGGAAACATTTGGCAAGTCACAGAGAGCATATTTCTTGTTTTATGTGCTTAAATCAATAGGAGACAAAGGGCTAAATGCCTTCAAGCTCACCGTGCTGGGCTTACCAAGCGTGCAGCAGTAGCACGGGACTGACGGGGCTTCCCTCTGTCACTGGGGCAATCTGAAGCCAGATATATAGGGAAGTACTCAGAAGCAGTGGCAATGTGGGCCATAAAAGGACTTTAGGGAAAGAATACAATAGCATTACTCATTAGATGCACTGCAGAAACGGAAACAAAACTGTAATTAGCCTGCCCAACTGCAGGGAAAAATGGGTTCATATTCACAACAGTTTAAGCAAATAAGGCTGCTTTGTAATTAGGAAGAACATACCCACCGTCAATGGCCACAGTGTGGGTTTGTTTAAATAATACATGATGAATTTGGATTGTGCAACCGTATGCCTAGGTTTGGCCATAAATACTCCACAAAAGAGAGGTAGGAAGGAACAGAAACAACTGAGAAAAAGGATAACAAAAAACCTGTAAACGAGACTTTCACATCCCAGTGGCTTCATAAGGACTGCAGAAGCAGACTCCCTGTGGTTCCTGCAATGCAGTCACCTCCCCTTCCCAAAGAGGATGCGTGAGGGATCCCAACCTCACCCCACACCTGGATGTTGGGAACCGCCCGATACAAGAGCGTGCAGTTGAAACACGCAGGGCAGCAACAAGGAACAAGCAAAAAGAGGCACCCTGGGGAACATCTGAACCACCCGAACTGAACCTGGGCCTGCCTCTCTCTACAGGCTCAGAGAAAAAAACCTCCAGAAAACCTCTGAACACGAATGCACCCACTTTCAGCATTATTTCCCCTCGATTTTCTCTCTCTTTTTTTTCCTTTCCTTTATTCCTCTCTCCCCACCACCTCCCCCCTCCCCTTTCTACATCTGTACTTTATTCAATGAACACATCTGCATTCTTTCTTTCTGTTTTTGGCCAGAAACTCTATCCAACCTTTATCACTGACACCTCTCTGCAGTTTCAAATTCCAACCTTTTGCCAAATCCCCATTTCCTGCTGCTTAATTTCCATTCATTTACTCTTGTTTTTGCTTCTTCTGCCATTCCCAGCATGGACCAGCTCCAACCCAGCTTCTTCTAATTTTTTAAGGAAGGCTCCCTATTGAGTGCTATTGGAACTTGATCCTCTGCTCCAAGCCAATGGCTGGCTATTGTTTATACTACCTAACAACAGTTGCCAATATTACTGCTTTTTTCCTTTTCTTTATTTCACTCTTAAAGTGTATATCCTAAGACCCAAGAGAACTCCTCTCCACATATGGTGACCCATTAGGTCTGGTTTTACTATTACTTCTGCAGAATCTGAAGTAGCCTCTTTTTTATGTGTGTGTGTGTATAGACATATATCTATATATATCTATATATATATAAAGTTTTAAAAAAAATAAGAAAGTCTGTGGTGTCTTGTTTACACAGGTCTATTGATCTGGCTCTGTTCCTACCTGTGGAATAAACCGGTATTAAGATTGCGGTCCTTAAAGAAAAATCATCCTCTTGGCGGCTCAATGAAAGCTATGCTTTATGCAGGTGAAACCCAAAAGCTGAGCTGCAGCACAACTTCAGCCTTCCCCCAGCTGTCAAGAGCGCAGGAACTTTCCAAGTTCTAAATTACTCCGGGCTGTTCGGGTGGGTCTGAAAAACTTCGCGCCCCTTTTCACACACAAGAGAAATGGTTTTAATAAAGAGTAAGTGGAGTGTCAGTGCTCTCGCATACCCTAGGCAGATGTAACCTACCAAGAGATAACCAGAGGATCAGGTGAAGGACCGTGTTAAGGGAAAGGTAGCCCTGAACGAGCACGTGAAGTGTTTTCTGCAAGTTGTGACCTGAAGGCGCTGCATCTGTCCTCCACGGCCGCTGCTTTTGGTGCCTTTCTTCCTTGCTCATTGCCTCTTCTTGTCAGTCTTCTTCATTGGCTTCTTGGCTTCTTCCAGGTCAGCTTGTTCCAGCAGTCATTCAAAGCAGCAGCAGGGGAAGCTGAAGAACTTCTCCAGCTAAGCTGTCCTATCTTCAGAGAAGCCTTCTCCCTTGGGAAAGGGAACCAAAGCGTTCTCTTCCGCTCTTGTACAAGCTGACCACTCCATGTACATTTTTATCCAAGGGCTCTTCACACTGAAACAAAGACCCCTGCCAGCTCAGTCTGGAGCACCCAGCCGCCATCTCTTCTCCAACCAAGCCTGCAAATGTGGAGTAACAGCAGCAGCAAGGCCTTCTGCTTCCCCCTGGCGTAACTGAGCTTTGATTTCTCTCTTCCCACAGCTTTCAGCACTTCCTTCCTTCGTAGGTTTTGGCCTTCCTCCTTTACCCTAAGGGCTGGAGATCTGGGATTTGGTGTCAATTAACCATTGCTATCCCTGTATCTCTGCTTCGTTTCAGACAGAGGACCTAACTCTGAGGACTCGCAGAGGAACACCACGCGTTACGCTGTGGTGGGAGCTGACTCTTTTGTAGCTGGCAAACCCAGGTCCCGCTCTCTGCTTGGAACTTCTCATTTGACCTCGCTGTGCGAGAAAATATGAGAAAACTTGAGCAAAAGCTATGTTAAAAACACGGCCAGACACAGGGAAACTTTCAGGCCCACAGCGTGTGAGGGGGGCTGAAACGTGCTCCAACACATTCTCCTGTCCCTGGCTCGCGCAGCGCTGGGGTTGTAGCTCAGCCTTTCAAAGGGAGCTCGCCTCCTTGTAAGGTTTTATGACACAGATGTGTTGCACACTTTGCTGAGCTGCATTCTCTTTTTATTTATTTATTCTATTCCGAGCAGTAAGTTTGAAAAGCAACATGCTTCTTCACAGTTTTAGTCCCGTTTCCACATTTGCTCGCTGCCTCGTGGCCAACATTCGGCATCTCGCAGCTCATTCACACTCTGCCCAAAGACAACAAGCGTCTGTTCCACGCTATGACCGAGTCCACCTGCCGGAGTCAAGATCTAATGAGGAAAACAAAGGCAGTTCAACTTCTAGACAAGGAGTAACACAGCCTAGCGGGAAGATGTAAGGGTAGAATTTGGAAGAAATGTTTTCTAGATGTGGCTCTGAACAAGGGAGTCAGCCGGTAGGATATCAAGGGCAGCACGCAAGGGATGAAGTGAGGACAACTCTACAGGACTGCATTCATCTCTGCTGACCCGAGCTGCAATCCTGCCGCTTTCTCTCCCCTGTCTGTAGGTGTTAGTCTCTGTATTGGCACTGGGAGTTCATCACCACAACGTCTGTTGTCTCCTAAACTCCTAATAACAGGATCCTTCATCAATATTGGCGTGTAAAAGACGCTGTAACATGCTGCGTTGGGCTCTGAGTCTGGGACAGACTCAGTCAGGATCAGTGAAAGGCTTCCACAGACATCAGCGGCCTTTGGGCTTCATCTTGTGGACTGTGTGTTAGGTAGCATGCCTCGCAACCAAATACTGCACAATCCCGACAAACCAATGCCGAGCAACCAGAGAGGGAATGGTACTTCTAGGTTTCGTTTTGTCTTTCAGCCTTGACCGACTGAAGAATGCCATCTTAGAAAAGGAAAGATGGTGATCAAGCAAAGGCACCAATGGAGCACGCTCTGAGGCCGCATGTTTTGATGGGCTCTGATTAAACCACTGCTCCTTCTAAACACAGCAGATGATGGAATTTTAGCTCTTTTTGCTGGAGGGGTAACAAATCAGCTGATAAATGCCCTTTCCTCCCGTGTTCATTAACACACAGGTAACTATCAACAGTTAAGGTCCTGGCAAAGACAATGCCATTTTGCTATGAATGAAACAAGTCTAAACAAAGCCTCATTTTTTCTACTGTGATCTTGGCCTGCTAGCACGTGTGACATTAAAAACAAGCTTTCTCTTCACTTGGGATTTACCCTGCCACTTCAAATTCATGCATCTGTCTCCCATTTATTTCATGAAGATATTCCTCTCGGTTTAGTAGAACATTCCACCAACATGAGGGATTTTCTCTAAATCCATGCTTAATATTTCTTTACGCGTGCTCCATTTGCTACCCAGCACGGCCTGATGAAGCAGACACATTCCCCCGGTTCAGAGCATGCACAACTCTTGTGAGATGCCGGGTGCAAACACAAGTCTTCTTTGACTGCCTCCTTCCCCCACTGCCAGCACATTGATGGCACTGAAAGTGGGCAGAGCCAAAGCCTGGTGTCAGCCTGTAACAGCTAGGTAGTGATGAAAAGAAGCATGGACACACATTGACGTGTCTGAAGCTCAAATGATTCACTGGGAAATCAAGGTGATGGGAGAACTGGTGCTTCCTGCGACATCCAGGAACCTTCAAAGAATAAAAATCCGTCTGAATCAGGGCATTAGGCCAATGTTTCCTCACCAGAGGACTCCGCCTGACCCAGAAGCAAGAGTCACAATCAAAGTGATACGTAATTGTCCTCAATTCTTTTGTGGTTCTTACCTGTGTTATGGTTCAAATGGCTTAGAAAAAATAAAATCCCATCATAACAATTAAAATACTGAAATACATGTGAAGCTTTAGTATGCAAAACAAAAGAAAAAGCAAAACCAGAGGTAGGGTAAGGTAAGGATACTTGCAATTTGTTATATTTTTCATAGCGGGCAGAGGTATCAGAAGTATAAAAATGCCGTCTTTATTTTTTTTTTCTTTTTTGTAAAATAAGGGCTTTGATCTTGAAACAAGATTCTGTTTTTATACTCAAAAAACCAAACCCAAACAAAAAGCCTATTCTAAGTTAACCTCAAATTTCCTATTCTTAGCATTCCAGTTTGCCGAAAATTCTTCATTTGGGATCTCAAATACGTTAACCGACGAACTGAAAACGCCTTTAACAGGAGAGTTGCATTCAAAACACTTAAGTTCTGCTTAATGTAACATCCGTAAACCACATCAGAAAAGTTTGCTGTCAGATGGGAAACAGACCGAAAAGGATGAGACTTGCCCAAGAGAATCTGTAGCGGATTTAAGGGATGACTCAGATCTTCCCCACCCTTTTATTAACAACCTTTACCCGCAAAGCCAACCATTTCCCTGTAAACCTTCGCAGGATGATAGACGAAGACCAAAACAGCAGGTATCAAGATTCTGGCAAAGACTCTGTGAGTTTAATCCCAGCCAGTTCTAGAAGCCGTCATTGTTGGCTAGGAGGCCTCGCCGTTCCGAATGTTAGATTATTCACTTGGAGACAGATAGCTGACACATCCTGAGGTTAACGCTTCACCCAAATACGAGCTGAGTGACTGGGTTTTGTCCCTAACACGGAGCTGTTTCGAAAAAGCCAGCTGAGCACTTCATACCTCAGTTTCCCCATTCAAATAAAAAATATATGAATATAAAAATCGGTGGGGTAATGCTATCATAACAGGGGCTGGGATTTGGGGAATATGCTCTAATCCTAGCGCTGCCACTGCCCCGCTGTGAAATCCTACGGAAGTTGTTTCACATGCCTATGTGGTTTCTGCGCTCAGCACCCGGTGTTTATACAGGCTGTTCTGAATGCGAGCTCTCGTTGGCAGGATCTGTCCTCCGGTGACAGGGAACAGCACCCGGCGCAGGGACCCGACCCCAGCTCAGTCTGTGGGCACGGCTGTACCTCCAAGAGCAGCACTTCCGTGCGTTTCGCTGGCAAGCTCGCCAATGACTGCGATCATAAGGGGAGGGAGAAGGTACAACCCAACTACTACGAGTAATAGCTCATAAACCCAGACACATAGATGTCACATACTTTGCTGATGAGTTGGCTGCGGGTACAGATTCCATTGTGTAAGAATCCTCTCGCTTATGACATCATTTACAAAGTATTTTTGTGTTTCTTTCCCCTCCCAGCTCCTACGGCAGGCCTGCTACTCTCTTGGTAGCTCTGCACCCCCGGAGGCCAGTAAATCTTGCTAAGGATAAAAAATGGGGGTATCAGCACAAGGCACATATTCCCCCCTGTGCTTTTAAGCCCTTCTTAAACCTCAGAAAGGAAACAGCTTTCAGCTCACTACAGCGCACGACTGCAACACAGGATATTTTTCCAGCTCACTGATATTTCATAAATACCATTTGTTGTCATGTGGTTAAATTAAAAACTCAGGATATCAAACATCAAACAGTATGTTAATGTCAAGTATGCTTGAATAAATACTAAAGAGTTCAACTGACTGAAATATGTGGACTACTAGCTAATTAAGAAAGAAGCAGGTGTGAAAAAAAACTAATTTAAGCAATTTTTTTATATAATTAATAATGTTTACTTGTAGTTCCCCTTATAATAAGGCTGCAGTTTAACCTCCAGAGAATTCATAGCTGTAATCCAGCATTTTAAAAATAATAATTGAACACGGCATTTTAAAAAGCAGATCGGTTTTCAAACCTGGGTAATCTGCCCGGCGTATATTCAGAGAGGATTTCTCTTTTCATAATAATGAAGCTTTGTATCAATGGGATCGGTTACCGGATTATTCCAGCAAATTTTAAAAACAACCCGGGCCAGTGTCCGTCGTGCTGGTACCTGTAGGGATTACAGGAGGCACAAGGAGGAAAGCGCTTGGTGCGATTGCTGCAGAAATCATCCACTTAACAAAACAAACAGAACGAAGCAGGTAATTTCCAGGCTGTGTTTTCTGGTGGGTCTGAAACTTCTCAGAGGAACAGCGACTCTGTGACATTATAGTCTAGTTTTACATAGGCAAAAAAATAAAAAACAACATTAAGATTTTTATTTGAACTGTTCTGGCAGCATACACACAGCCAATCAACTAATCCAAGACTGTATTTAACGTAGACTTTCCTTCCAAGAAGGCAAATGGAAGTAAAGGAGGAGAAAATGGCTACAGATGTAAAAACAGACCTGGAATATTTCATTGACATGACATATCTACTGCATTTAATTAAAAGAAGAATGTATGGGAACAATGCATCCTACTCAATCCGGGTCAGGGGAACAAAATAGGACTGGATTAGATAGGACAACTCTAATCCCCAGAGAGATTCCCATATTTAATGGGAGCGCCACATGTTTGATATGTAGGGAAGCAAGTGGGTGTTCCTGGATTTGATCCACTATTCATCATAATACCGCAGCCTTGTTCATTCCCAGTGAGGAGGCTTAAAACCATGAAACCATATGTAGAATATTAAAAATCATTTAAAGTTAAAACGAACATTATGAAACCATGCACTCCGGCTGAGGCTGCAGTCCAACAGCCCTCCGAGTGCTCACTGTTCCTGTTGATATTGGTTAAGGGAGTAAACGAAATCACACGCACACACAGGCGTGCACACACACACACACACACACACCCCTTCGTAGCTGCAGTACTTCGGTGCAGAAGATGGTTCCTCACTAACACTGCAGCGAGCTCGTTATCAATAATTGATGGGACTTTAATACCTACAGCATCAGTGCTTTAATTTATAATTAAAGATCAGAAACTCCGGCTCTATTTTTCCACTCCTACTATTTGTTGTTTAAACTTTTTTGCTTTTTTTCTGACATTAGATTGTTTCTCAGATGCAGTCAATAACTTTACTATATTCTCATTGCCGCTGAATTAATCATAGCTCTGCCCTAACCACATGGAATTTAATTTCCCATAAGAGAAATGTTTACTTTGGTTTACTTTGTTGGAACTCAACGTACTTATACAGTCTATAAAGATTTACTGTAACATATTTTGTTAAGCAACATTAAAGCCTGTGCTGACAGATCTTGTCTTACATTACTTCACTTACATTCAGGTCCTTCATGCTTTCGCTGCACACCGCTGCAGCAGTACGGCATCGCGACGGGCTGAGATGTGCATGTTTCAGAAGGGCACCAAGCGCCAGAATCCTGGGCCATACCGTCTCAGGTTTATTCCTGGTCAACTGCTCCATGCTTTGCATCCATGTTTATTAGTCATTAACCATTGGGATGAATGAATGGCATGACCAGAGGAAAAGAATTTTGCTCTTTCTTTCCTCGTTACACGTTAATTTGACCCAAACTGACTGCACCCAGGAAGCTGACGGAAGTTTCACCTAAGGGTTACTCCAGACAAGAGTCCCGGGACAGGGCTCAGGCCAGCTGGGGGCTGTAACCTACCTGGGGGCAGCTCTCTTCCTTTCCCCAGGCCTCAGTTTCCCTGTTGTGGTCCCTTTGTGCTAAAAGCATCCTGGTGCGGAGACCTGGCACGGCTGGCAGAACAGCGAACATGGCCTGAGGCATGCTAACTTCACGTTCAGTGCTAGAAGTGCCTCCAAAGTCCATGGGAACTGTGGCAGCTCAGTGCCAAGGAGTACCGAATTTGGGCTCTCAGAAGCCGAAAATCCCCACAAACATCCACGCGCTGGAAAGCAAAGCCACATGCATACGTTAGGCAATCCCGTTACATAGGCTGCATTCAAACTACGTGGTTCTGAACGCTCAGCAAGCAGAATTAGCATATTTACTGTAACACGGAGCAAACTTGGTTAGGGAATTCCACTTGGTGCTGACAGGCTTGCTCAAAAGCTTCAGCATACGCTCTGTCTGCTGCTGGCTGGGACTTGGTCCCTCGGAGCTTGCCCCTCAGCCGAGGGACCGGCCCTGCAGCATGGATTTAGGTCACATTCGCACCGGGTGAAGGCCTCTTAGCCCAAGACCCGAGATGCCCAAAGGACATGGGGGAGGAGGGAGAGTGAAAAAAAGAAAAAAAAAAAGTCATTATTGTACCAAATCCTGGTGAAATCAGACCTATCGCTGACGGCGGATGTGAATTCAGTTCACATGCATGCATGTGCATACGCACATTATGGGGGTGGGAGTTGGCAGCTGGGTGGAGGAGAAAGGAAAAAGTGATTTTTAAATATATTTATTAAATCACTGCTGAGAGCAGAGGGGAAAAGAGGAGCCTGGGAATCTGCAGCTGAGGCTCAGCTGGTGAGAAGACAAAGAGAGACCACAGCGTATGCACGGTAGGAAAGTCATTGAAAAAAAGAAAAAAGAAAAAAAATCCCCCGATTTTCCACAGGCACCCCCAAGAAACAGCAACATTAGCCTTAAAGAGACAGCACAATGAAACAATTTCATTTTAGGCTGCTGCCTTGCGAACGCTTTGCACAAAACCAGCCGAAGGGATGTCCCACCAGTTCCAGACAGAGCTACTCGCGGTAATAAGCTTTTATAGTAATTGTTTACCGCGGGGAGTGCTAATGCGACCACTTGCTACAAACACGGGGCTCCATCACTGTCAGTGCAGCAGCTCCCTGGGCACTGGCATGCTTACGGGGCTGTGCCCAGTGTGACTGAACCGTGTCCCCAGGACGGTCACAGATGAGTTTCTCCTCACCTGCAGGTCCGCTAGGAAAGCAGGCGGCTCTAATCCCTGTCCTGGCACAACCTTTCTTCCTGCTGTCAACTGAGACCGCGGGGAGTGAGAGCAAAACTTTATTCCTCGTCCCACCCACTAGCTGTGCACCAAGGGCCGGGAGGCACAGCACTCCTGTCTCCTCCAGCCCTCGAATAACGTGTCACTGGAGAAAGGCGGCTTGCTGCTGCTCACCTGGCTGCTAACGTTTGGGATCACCCAAGTGCAGTACCTCCGCGTCGCACCAGGTGGCTTCAATAACCTGCTCCAAGTATTCAGCAGACCGGAGCGCACACAGGTCTGCGTCTTCTTTCAGTTTTAGTTTCTGTCTGCAGAGTGTGAAGGAGCTCATAAACCAGCGGCGTGCTGCTGCTGCTGCTGCTCGCTGCCCCGAACGCTGCAGGAGGAGGAACGCCGCACGTGGGGAATGGCAACAAGAAGCCCACAAGAAACACTCTGTGACCACAACCACGCTATCTCCTGGACAATAATTTAAGGGCAATATTTCACCATACCTGCTTTCTCAGTTAATTTCACCCACTGGCCGTTATTTTATTACAGGCGGAATGTAGCCGTGCAAGGCAATTACGCTGAGCCTGCCTTTGACTCGTTACCCGCTGCTCACCGTGTTACAGCACAGCGCTGAAATCCTGCCGCAAGATTAAGCTGGGCAAGGACTAACTTAAGATCTCTCATCAGCTCCTCTTCCACAACCTACTTGCATTAAAAATAAAATACCCCTTCTGAAACTTTTCGGTAAGGCTGCTTTCTCCCCCAGTTACTTCCCAGGTTTAAGAAAGAGTGCGAAAGACAATTCTCGTCTGTCCCCTCTTCGTTCCTTTTCCTGTCCTCCTCCCCACTCTCATTTTTCTGTATCAAACTTGTGGAGTAAGAAAAATAAGAAGCAAACAGAATTGCTTGAGCAGTATCTTTAAAAGCAGTGAATAACCAAATTATAATCATTATATTTAGAAAAGATTCTGGTCTATTTTTTAAGATTTTTTTTAATGTGCAGAAGTTGCCACTATTTGTTAATCCCCCCCCAGAAAAAGTCATCTAAATTCCATTTTTCTTTTCCTCCTGTAAACAGCCGGACCCAGGCAGACAAGCCCAAGACGCACAAGCCCGGTTGCAAAAAAAAAGCAATTGCAATACGACTCGCCACTCCTTTCCCCCCATCTGCCCTGGCCTTTTGGGAACGGGAGCCTCTCAGAGCACCACAGAAGCAGGTGTAGCTGTATTTTCAGCAACAGAAAATCAGTTTAATTAAGCTCTCCTCAGACTTGCAAACCGGGAGAGTTGCTTTCCTTTCCCCAATAAAACAGCCCGCAGCAAACAGACCCGCTCCTGGGTCAGCTCCCCCCAGCTTCACACCTCTGGCAGAAAGGCCGCACCGCTCAAGTAGGGAGTGCTTCTGAAAGCCGTTCTGCTCCTGGGAAAGGGCAGGGGCCTCGCATTTTGACCTGCCTGAGTTTGTGGCTGGAAAGATCTCAAGACCCCTCCTCACAAGCCATGATCCTGATGTGCCTGCGGAGTCGGGGGAAAGCCCAGTCCCCTCCGAGGCAGAGCTTCGGAGCAGAACAGCGTGCTGGTAGTGCTGCAGTGGAAAGAACGGCTTCAGTTCTTCCCAGAAAGTGTTTGCCCATTGCTCTTCGCTGTTTAATTGCAGAAGTCTTTGAATTTCTGCACTAGGGGTAGAGAAGTGCTATTAATCTTACACGTGTGGGAAACTGAAGCTCAGCAAGGCAAAGGCCCGGCTTTTTTACCAGGGACTTTCTGGTTGCATCCTCTCTGGATCTTTGTAAGGTGGGAAGAGTGAAAAACCCTCACCCATCCGCACAAGGACCGGCTCCTGACAGCAAAGCTCTCGGCACATCCAGGGGCAGGATGCGAGCACCACCCTGACGGTTCTGGATACTGATTTATGAACCCTGCATGGTATTGCAGGGAAGTCCAGAAGGAGTAGTTTACAAGAAAAATTACAGCAGGCAAGTGGTGGTTGGCGTTTTAAATCACTCACTAAAATTGAGAAGTTAATGTATGCCACACTTGCTGAAGGTTCATGAACCAACACCCCTCATCTTCAGGTTGATACTACCTCTAAACCAAGAGACCTACACACTTCATGCTGAAGTCTGCTGTAATATTTACGGTTTTCTGAGTCACTGACTTTAATTATACCTCTGGATTTAAGAATGATATTTGTAACGTTATAAACACACAAGCCGTTTTCCTTCCCCAACCTCCCCTTTTCCTACTTGGGAGTAGTGGTGAAAATTCAGCATTTTTCAACTCCCCTTTGTTTCAAGCAACTGAAAAATAACTTGGTCTTCAGTGCTGTTTGAGCCAAGTCTTTTTTCAATTTTTCATAACATTTCTGCCACGACAAAACCTTAAAAAAAAAAGTTAAATAAAGCAAAACGTTTTTGAATAAGGTTAAATGTCTGGCTTAAGCTGACAAACCCCAGGAAATTGAAAGTTAAGGCTGATAGTAACAAATTCAGGCTCTCATGAAAAACAAAAGGCAAAGACAAAATGGTATGAGCCATAAATAATGTCTGCCAAAACTTTTCATCTTTAGGATCAAGCCCACTTGTACACAGATGGAAGTGTAAGTACAAACACATAACCCTACTAACATTATTTAAATGTTGTTTTGTCTACTTAATTCTTACCAGGTTCATAAAACACATCATTTACACCAGGGACCACCACCACTGTACCTACGGTGAGCAAGGTAGCTAAGCAGCTCTATAAAGTGTTCCTTATTTACCTGGAAGACCAGAAAAGCACCAGCGGAGCTGTTGGGTCTCTCAGGTAAATACGGATTTAGTCTGCAGGAATGAAGAATTTAAATGCCTTTTTTTAAGACTCCTTTGATAAAATACTGAACATATACATTATATTTGTAACGCAGCACGATAAGCCCCATTTTTCTTTGTCTTCAGGTTTCATTGCATTGGTGAGATGATGTTAAAGAGGCTCAAATCCAGCAGCAGTCATGATTTACACTTTCAGAGTGGTATAAAGCAACCCTGGTGAAGGGAGAAGCCTTTCCTGCGTGCCTTAAAAAAGTATTACTCCTCTGGCAACCTTCTAGTATTTTTATTTGCAAGTAGCAGACTTTACTTAATAAGAATCATTCCTGTTTCAAGGGGAAAAGGCAGTAGGGGAGAAGGACTTAATGTGCACAGTGCCTCTATTTTAGAGTTATGTTATTTATGCCTGTTGGTTTCTCCAGTTAATTAAGGGTTGGGTTTCTCTGCACATGTAAGTGACTGTGCTCATTACAGAATAGCATCCTGAAAACACAACAAAAAATCAGAATCCATGGTGAAACCACTCAAAGGCAAAAACTCCCGTACCTCCTCTGGCAGATGCAGTGAGACCCCCTAACGAAATCACCTCGAGAGCTGGGAGTGCTTCACCAGCCCAGCGAGCAGACCACGGCGATGCTGTGCTGCTGTCGCGGCACCTAGGCTGAGGTACGGATCTCTGTGAGAGCAAACTGCTCAGGCTCCTTACAAATCTGGTCTCAATTCCTCCTAAAAGTCTTTTTTTTTTCCCCTCCTTCAAGGTAGAAACCAACACATTTGCAATAAAAGCTAATTTGTTCAAGCCAGCCTAACATGAACTTTTATTCCCAGCTCCGAAACCCGTACACCTCGCATGGTGGAGAACAGGGGAGAAAATACACTGAGAGAAAGGGCAGGTGTGTTGAGAGCATGAATGGATAGCAGGAAAAAGCTATCAGCGAAGAGGCACACTGTATAAACTTTAAATTGGATACACCCTTCTCTCCTCCAACGGGGAAAAAAAGCCCTTGGCTCGCTAACTGAAATCTTACCCCGTTGACTAAACTTGCTGCAAGTTGTATGCTCACCATACACATTTTGGGATATTGGCAAGAAATCTGGAAATGCTTATAAATCCGAAATTGCAACATCAGTCACAAACAGCTAGGCTGCAATCAGATTTGTTATTATACAGTCTCGGGCCATGCTTTACTACGCTGAACAATTCTTGGGAATTCAGAGAAGCAAGTGTATGATCCATAACCTTCGGTGTGTCCAAATGAAAAAAACTGTTGCCAAGGAAACGCCCAAATATCAAAATTGAAATATAGCTTGGCCCTTAATGAGTCCAAAAGGAGCTGTAGGAAGTTTACTCAAGTTCAGCAGAGATTTTGGCTAAATGTGGGGAAGACATTATTAAAAGAGATCCCAGCTCTGTGGTGGAGGCAGGAGAAGAAACACGAGGCAATTTTGCAATGTAACTGTGTTTAAAATCTTCTATTACATTTTTCTTCTCTCGGGACAATTGCAAACACCCTAAATGCAATAAAAATGTGAATGTTACCGAAAGGATGAAAAAAAAAAAAAGGAAAACATGCATTTGGGGACAAAACCAAACAAAAAGAAGGCAAACTTGTAACGTTAGCACAATGATGCAACCTTAAAAAAAGGTACAGTTTTCCAAGAACTGCATTTTTCTGACATCTTGTGCATATTGAGGTCCATGGAGACTTCACATTTTCCACACTCAGCACTTTGAGGGTCAGGGAGGTCAAGGTACCAGTATTCCCAGTGGATCGCTGATAGTTCATCCAGAACAATCAAGCTACTGCCTGTTCCTCCCCCCTCGTTACCAAGCTGACACCAGGCTAGAGAAATAGCCACTGCCGCTAGGAACGAGAAATCCAGAGGCAGAAGATTAATTTGAGATAGGCAGTTTCTTTTATATTTTAGTGCTTTGGTTCTTTTAAGCTCTGACCCATTTCTACCAAAAAAAAAAAAAAAAAAAAAAAAAACAAGCGCAAAGTTTCTACCCATCTCCAGCTGAAGGCACTGCAGCCCCGCTCCATCCTCGCACCCCCAGCTGCTCAGTGGGGGAGGCATTTCTACATTGCTTACAGCCATGGGGGATGTGAAATTACAAATTCTTGCCGGTACTTGGGACAGAGACCGTCCTTTTTTTTCTGGAGCACTCAGAAAGCACCTAGAACAAAGAGGCTGATGTTTTGAAATTTCACCAAATAAATGGGTCTGTGATCCTACGAGGAAGGCACACCACCAAACCAACGCCACTGCTTGTGTTGTGTCTCCTATTTCCAGCTACAAATGAATGGGTTCACCTGGTAAACTAGACAGGGAAATTATTAAAGAAACAATGATTTTAGCAAATAGGTGTAAGAGCAAGCTTTCCTCCTTTTTGTCACAAGTTGTCTGCATGCCTTAGCTAAGAATCCACATTAGAATCAGTTTCCATCCTCTAATACCTGTATGTGTGCGTCCACTCACTATGATCAGCAACCAATTAAATGCTACACTTCAAATATTCCATCCAACCCATCTCTGGCTGGAAGAACTTCAAGCTTTGTATGCAAACTAACCGACCGAGAAGGGGAACCGAATGTACGTGCATGTTTTTATATTTACCTAAAGAACAATTTTCCGAAGACATTGCTGGTTTTGTTCCAAAGGAATTCCCAGAAGAATTAAAGAGAACCACAAACCTTTTGCTAACTACCTTATAAGCAAAGTCATTTTTCAGAATTAAAAATCAGGCACAATACAAATATCTATGTGTGTATATATAGATATGAAATAGCAGCAAGCTTCCCATTTGTATTTAAATATCTCTGGTTTCTCATAGCTGTTGTTCAGAGTTTAGCACAGCTACCAATGAAAAATATAAGATCCAAAAAATGAGCCGATACTTCTGTATTAAATTTTTATGTGATTCTTAAATAGTATTTAAACCCACATCCAATTTAAAAATAGCATGTATAAATAATATTTATTATGAGTCAGTTCTGATTTGTTCTTTCTGATTCTAATAAATAAAGTACTCATAAGATAAATCACATTGCATCATGTGTTTCATAAAATAAATTAATTTTTTTTGAATAGGATGTGGTTAAAATTGTTAAATCGCTATTGAATATAATTCTTAAAAACCACATACAGTTTTTCCATGTTATTTCCCCACTTCAGAATCAAAATCAGTACAATTTAGCCAATTTGGCAGCCTCCCATCATAGACTGCTATTAAACACTATTAAAGTGCTAAGCTTTCTGACTTCCATAAAGGTTTGTGGGCCCCAGTAGGTGCTGAATGGCTATCTGACATCTTTAGAAGCACTCATAACATTCTGGGCAAGAGACTTAGGAAAATGACATAAAGTGGGAGTTAGCTGCAAAAATATACAGTCTGCTTCAGCTGAACACGGCTGTTATTTGGGTCTGATTCCCCACATTTTCTTTTATTTGTAAGTTATTCTGATATATTTTCCAGTGCTTGGAATTTCCAAGGCTTTGTATAATTAAAAAAAAAGTTTTCAGGGAAATAAAAAATTAAATCTCACCTTGGAAGTGTGTTTGCTAAAAATGCAAGGCCTGATTTCTGATTTTCAGCTCCTACAATTGTATGGTAATAAGAATCGTGGCTCTAAAAAGCAAGACGAAAAAGGAACACACACACAGACGAGAAATGGTTGTTGCATTCTCTGCAGCTACTGTAAATATTTTATGAATGGATACCTCAGAGCAAAGTACCGAGATAAAAATTCCCTATAATTATTTGTCTAACACACCACGCAAGGATTTGGACTTTGCCACAAGTCCTTAATGCAAAGAACTTGTCGACATCAGCTTGTTGAGACATTAAGAGGATTTCTTTGGGTGCCACCTTTTAAACTCCAGTATTAAGCCACAGCTCCTGGTAAATTTACCCCGTGGTAAGCAATTCCAGATGAGTTCTAGTGACAGGCTTCAGTCTCAGGGTACTTATTCATTGCACATTAAAATCTCATGTTCCCAGGACCGGGTTGTTTCTGACTGATATCCAATTAGGGAATAGAGAGGAGCGGCATTTCCAAGGCTGGGGCTGAAGTAAATAACCCAGAGCAGCAAGCAGCCGACAGCCACCAGCAGCAGTTGGCACTTTCTGTTTACTAACAAGAGAACAGGATGGGAAGAGGTCAGGGTAGGAACAGCAGTAACTCAAGTCCTTCAGAAATAATCGCACAGCAGGAACACCATCAGGATTTCAACCACACAAGCATCTCCAGAGCGAGCGATGCAGAATACCTGCACCTACCAAACGTTCAGCTTCTGGTCCATTTAAGATCTTTCTTACCAATCCATACATCAAGCTGCGTCCGCCCAGCAAGTCAGCAACCCAGACATTCACCAGCTGGAAGAAAAGCAGCACAGGTCCTGCAGCAATGGGCAGGGGATCGGGCAAGCACCTGCCTTCCTACTGCTCGATCTCCCAGGAGCTGCAGTTGGGTAGCAAGGACCAGAGCCTGGCACCAAAGCTGTATTGGTTGTCCTACCGTGGAACTTGATGAGCGGTTTGCTGCCAGCTTTGCTAGGAGTAAGAAGGGTTTCTTAAGTGGCAAGATCCAGGTGGGAAATTGTAGTTCACATCTCGCTGGGGAAACGGGCTATCACCTCCCTTTGGCTCTTGTCAAGGACCTGGCCCCTGTGAGCATCTCGGCATGAGAAAACCCCACCGAACGACATGCCAAGAGAAAGCCAGGTGGTGGAGTGACCAGAACTAACAGCAGCACTGTCGGTCTCGCAGCCCCACCAGCCGCCTCCGTCCCTGAGCTTGTCACACTGCAGAGAAACCAGGACGAAGCTTCATGCCCACAGCTTCTGCCTGCAAAGGGAATGCTCAACAGCGACAGAAGGACAGACAGACATGCCAGAGAGGAACTGAGACACGTTTGCCTGAAGCTAAGCGTGAGGCAGGCCTGCAGGAGCACGAAAATAATGC
The DNA here is from genome assembly GCF_011077185.1 of Oxyura jamaicensis. Taxonomy (NCBI): domain Eukaryota; kingdom Metazoa; phylum Chordata; class Aves; order Anseriformes; family Anatidae; genus Oxyura; species Oxyura jamaicensis. Next base: position 2,665,706 of record NC_048914.1, on the reverse strand, counting down.
TTGGAAAGCAGCACCCCTCACACGAAGCAGCAGCAGGCAGCTTTTCCTTTTACGCCTGCTAAATGCCTGGCTTTCTCCCTGAGCAATTTACAGTGCAGCCACACGTCAGGATGGCTGGTGGGAACCAAGATGCTCCGAGATCCTCAAAATAGATCAGGGCTTCTACTGACAGATGCCTGCGGTATTTGCCTGCCTAATTTGCTTTTATTACGGCGAGCGAGGTTTCTGTTAAATGTTTGCTGTCTCCTCCACGTTTATTATGCTGGGGAGGTTTATATGGGTGGTGGTAGAACCGTGCCTGCTTCTGGAACAGTGTGGGGTTTTATCAATGTTTGTATTAGGCTGCTTCCATCAGAAAGGGAATGGATGCTTTTAATGCCCTGCCTCGCTTTATTACACTGGGCGCTTTATTTAAGAGGCCCTAACAGCCTCCTTTTAACACGTTTGTGTGAAGGCTTTTGTGGTTAGCTGTTTTTATTAGGTAGAAAAGTTGTCGCACATATCTCTGCTAATACTAGAGGCTCTCTACGTCCATAGACCGTTCCCAACCAGATTTCAATGTAAAGCAACCCTTTGCAAATATTTGCAAAGCATCGGTAGAAATGTAAGGGCGGCTGGCAATATGCTGCACAAACACCGCTCGTCCGCAGGGTTTCCTCTTCAAACGCACGAGCTGACGTGCTGAGGGAGGAAGGAAGAGGAAGGCAGCCCATGCAGCATGGAGCTGGCAGCGTGGCTCATCACCGAGGTCAGTGTCAAAGGTTGCTTTGGTAGAGAAGACTGAGAACTTCTCTAAGTTCCCAAAGGTGTCGAAAACAAGGGGAAAAAAAGGCTGCAGAAATGGCTAACAGCAGTGAGCAGGTAAGAAATGCAGCCAGAGGGCATGGGGAAATGGTAGAGGCACCGCATGAGGGTCAGATGAAACCAGGAGCGGTTTTCAAACCCAAAGGGGTGCAGAAGGAGGCTGTAATGCTGGGGATGGGTTTCCCGTGGCTGGGGAGGACAGGAGGCTGCAGTAACCCACGTGTGCCAAACTGGGACAGAAAGCTCTGCCTTAAAGAGGCACCTACAAAGACGGCACACAAAGGCAAAACAAAGGTGAAGAGGAAGAGAGAAGAGGAAACCTGAAGGTGGCACCGAGAGCTTGGCACGCAGCACCGGGAGAACACTGCCCGCAGTTACCGAGGAACAAGAACAGCCTCGAGCCCGCGATTCTCTAAGGTAACGGAGCAACAAAACATCCTGGGGAAGTGTTACCGGAATGGAAGGCGGGCAGGCACATTTACCTTGCGCTGCTGTTGCTGTGGGCATTAAGAGCTACGAGAGGTAACGTTGACCAGGCAAGGAACCGGGGAGCATATGTGGGAGACAGAACACAGCAGGAATATTTGAGAAAACACAGAAAACGGCTGGGTGGATGAAGGCAAATGCTGCACCAGTCAAACTGTGGAGGATCAATCTGAGAAGAGAAAATGAAGTCCAAAAAAAAACAGTTGGACTTTGCAAAAGGAAAGGAGGATAACGGTTACGTGGAGGGAACTGTTGGAGGAGGCAGCACCTAACGCGGTTGATCACGTAGCACGCAACAGGTGGAACCGAGAAGCAGCCAAACAACCTAATCCATCAACCCTCACACGCCGCTGGGAGGCAAGGCGAGTTTCTCAATCTATCTTTAACAGACGGGGAAATCCAAGCCAACGATCCAGACCCCTTCCCTGGCTCAGGTCACACTGCGATGAGGCTGACCACGGAGCAGACCTGTCCTTTCCCCTCCAGCCTTTGCTTCGCCCCTGCCGGACAGCGCACGCCGCAGAGTGAGCAGCGCACCGACTGCCCCGCTTCCCAATGTTCTCATCTTCCAGTTCAACACGACGACCCCAAACCTGCGGGTACCTCCCAGGGCTACTGCAGACAGCAACGTTAAGCGCGTGCTTTGGGCGTTGGCAGGATCAGGGCTGGGTTAGTGACTGCCTCTGTTTTCACAAATCGTGTAGTACAAGGCGATCAATAGGCAAAACACAATGCATTACAGATGTTAGCCCGACTACTTCCCTCTCCCCAAGTAAAAGCCCTGAACGGCCTGAAGTCTCAATTCCCTGCTGGCGGTTGGAGTTAGCTCACTGATCGGAGCGATGCTGCATCACCTTGTACCGAAAAGGAGGCTCGGCCCATCACACGGTGCGCAGCTCTTGACAAAAGGGCTTTGCAACATCATTTTACATCACCTTGGAGGTTTCGTGGCTCAGAGAGAGCAGGGCTTGTTCTCGTTAAAGGGGGAAGGAGGTGGATAAGGTTTCTGAGGACAAATCCAGCTGAGAACATTCAAAGGGCACTCTAAAGCAAGCACAAAATTGTTCCTCGAGGTAGGAAGAGGCTGAACAAGAGCATGAGCAGAGCACAAATCAAAATAAATACACAGGAACTGCCACGATGAATCGGAATGACCATCGGTAGCCCTGCCCGACGAGGCAGAGGAGGGTTTATTTTGCTTTTTATTTAACATTTGAATTATGCCGGGAACAGACGAGTTTTATGTTGGGTAATCCAGAGTGCTTAGCCCCAGTAAAAGCACACGGCAGGGGTTTCACAGGTTACCCATGTCGTTCAGCTAACAAACTAGGTCTGCTGCCACGCTGAGTCCAAATGCATCGTACAAACTTCTCCTGTCTGACAGCCGCCCCTCAGAAGATGGGCTTGGAGTGGGGGAAACACCATTTATGTAGCACAAAGTGACCTTAGAGCTAAAAAAAAACGGACTGCTGAAAGCGAGGCAAAGCCAGGCCTTGCAGCCCGAGCTCGGATTGCTGGAGGTTTGACCCTTAGCTGATGTTCTCTTAGGAAAACGAAACATCAGTGGTTCCTTCCACGTTATTTGCGGGTGAGCCATACATCACCCGAAGTGAAAGCAAATGCTCATGAAACGTACGAACTAGAAACGCTGAACTGCAAAGGGCACAAACCCAGATTTCCTTATGCAAAGCTTTGTTGACACCTAGAAAAACAATGGCACACAAACACCCTCCTCTGATGAAAACTGCGCTTCGAGCCACTCCGGTGAACATTTCACCCACAAAAGGAAGGCAAGGGTGTACATCTGTTTGTGTGTGCGATGGGAAGGAGGAAAATGACAACTATGAGTAATGCGTGCTGATACATGCTAAGTCAAAGCAAAACCCTCCTCCCCTCCTCTGCACTGCGATGAAGTCGGACGCTCCCAGTCCCTGGAGTGCCACCCCCATGGACCACCAAAACGAAGCAGAACAAAGGAGGCTCGCTTAGATCTGCTCGAGGAAAAGAGCTTGTTTACTGATCAGCCGGACTCGGGGAGGAAGACAGCAGCTGAAAAATCTGTGTGTCGCTGAGAAGTTGTGAGGGGGAGATGCTTTGCTGTGTTCTTGCTTTGCAGGAGGGAAAGGGGCAAGGGAGGAGAAGGAGCCTTCCGACAACTTTATCACAGCAAAAGGAATCGGAGAGGCTGTTCATAATATTGCTAAAAAGAAAAAAATATTAACATTTCACAAGTTCCCCTCATGGCCTCCCTTGCTCCTCCTTCCCCATCAAAAATTCATAAAGGGAATCAGCATTCTTTACCGAATGGGTCCCCGAGGTGCCATAGACCTTGTTGGAGAGAAAGGCTATAAATATCGAATTATACACCTCATGGGAAGAGAGGGTTGGAGATTCAGCTTCAAACCCACTGCGCTGCTCCCGGGGGAACTCGCTCCAGACTCAAGGTCCAGCGTGGCAAGGAAATGGGTCAAGTGTGTCAATTTTGAGATCGCCGACCTCTGACACCTCTAATGATGCCCGCAGTCCACCTCCTCGCCGGCCTGCTGCCCCCCGTGCACCACAAACTTTCCAAAGTCCCTTCAAGTAGGAAATAAATAACTGAGCCAAGCAGCAGGGAGAAGCTGTGCTAAGGCGACGTCGCAGACACTTCTGGCCACGAAGGCGAGTGCAGTGCTCGGATTTTCATGCCTCCTTCGCTCTTCTCTGTACCACTGCAATGCAATGTGGTTGAATTAAAGGCATCTGCGCTTTTACCATCAAGTCCTCTGCGCAGGTTTTGTTGTAGTTAAGACATCAAGCCCTTAGTGTTAGGCTGTGCAATGCACAAAAACAAGGAGCAGCAATTTTTTGTTTCTTTTAAGTATATTTCAAGTTACAGGAGAAGATAATGGATGTTAAGGAGTTAAAAAATGAAACAAGCTTTATTTTTCCCTAAAAATTTAAGAAAAAAATCAATAAAAATGCTGTCTGCATCCACAATCCCACAAATGTTTGCTGCTGAGATGCGGGAGGTCAGCAGACTGCCCAGACTCAGCAGTAAGCATCTCCAGGATCTGTCCTCCGCCCAGGTTCCTCTTGTCTTTGGCTGCAGCTGGCGGTAACAAAAGCTGCCACCCCCAACAGCACCTCGCAGCACAAAACGAAGAAAAACAAACTCCTCGCAAGCCAACCTGAGTGCCTCCCAGGTTGTGTCGGTGCAGCACATTCCATCCTCAGGGGTTCTGGGGAAAACCTGGGTGAAGGAGGATCTTCCAGTAGAGGAGTTACTCACCTCCCATGGAAATGCAGTCACTTTTGGGGTGGAATGCATGTAAAACAGGTTAGGTCATACCGCAGAGGACAGCTTCAATAACCTCATAAGGAATGATAGGTAGGAAAATGCAATGACCCGGTTCCTAAATTGGGATCTGGCTAGGACAGCACGGCCAACATTTCCTCTTCCAAAACAAACCATCATGGGATCGTTATGCCACAATGTATTTTCAGCATAAAATAAAAATAAAAGAGGGCTTAACACACTGCAGTTCCCTGGAAACCCATGAAAAACAAGCATCTACTTGAAACCTGTCTTCCACCAAGCCAGCCCCAGCCACCACCCTCTTAGCAGTGGGGTGGGAGTTTGGGGTTTTTTTCAAACACAGCGCAACTTCAGCAAGCAAGTGATGTGTGCAAACCTGGAAGCATCCCAGGCGTACTTGTTTCTGATCCCTACGTCTGGAATTTACTGACGAAAAGATGCAAGATTCGGCTTCTAGGGCTGGGTAAAGACACCACTAAAAATCTGGCTCACAGTTCACCAGCAGCACAGTCCTGCAGGAGGAAATGGCCTCAGACAACGTTTTTCTGAAGGCCTGTGCTCAGTTTAACTTCCAGCCCTCTGCAATCCCAAGGATATGGGTATACGCCTGTTAGCCCTCTGGCTCTCAAACTTAGTGACAAGAATGTAATGCTGAGGAAAATCAGACCATCATCGGTACCGTGGCAAGCTGCTCATTCCCAAGTTGGGTACAAGAAGCTGGAGCCAGACCTACCCACTGTCCCACACCAAGGCCACCTCTTTCAGCCTCTTGTCATTCTGTGACTACCAGCAGCATGTCACTTGGTTCTGTGGCAACATTTAGGTGTACAAATTCATGGTTTTAGATGTAGCTTGTGAGGCCTCTCAGTTTTTCTTTTTGCCGGGGTGGGAAGGGGAATGGTTTATGCAGTTACAAGCAGTGGGTTATTAGCACATCTGTGGGGAAACTGTTCTCTCAACACCAAAAGGGAAACGCTTTCCAAACTCATCACCATCACTTCTCCTGTCACCTCCCAGCCCAAAAGCTGGGAAATTTTTAGCCCACCTTACATCCACACTTACATCCGATCCCATGTAACACTCTGGACTGGTGGTAAGTACATTTCTGCTCATTAGGATTAGTTTGGAAGCTCACAATTCAAGACCCCTAAGCCTTTCCTCCTGTTTGCATAAAGGCCATACATTAGGGATAGCTAGAGCGACCCGATGGCAAAATGAGCAGCAGTTATCCACAACTCCCTGCTCATTTTCCCTAGGTTGTTCATAACTTCTTACACCTCTGCTCAGTCCTTCATCTGCTTTGTAATTTCCAAGTTAGAGTTCCTATTTTGTCTCACCTTATATGAATGCTGTCATATCCTGATCAAGTGAGCAAAAGATGTATGACAAACACCTCAAACAGTGTGAGATGTTTATACCTGCAATAGAAATAATTTCTCTGATATTTTTTGATCTGTAATCATTACTTTCTTTGCTGGTTTTCCCACTCCCAATGCTCAAAGCAGGGATTGTTAAAATAGCACACCTAACAGGTACCTTCAGAACCACCAAGCACAGGCTTTCTGCATTGAACCAAAGGTGCGGGGAGCAGAGGAGCAAATAGGTATAACAGAGAGCAGAGCCAAATTTCAGCTTCTCAATGTCAATGTTATTTCTCTCCTGTTGATGTTATTTTCAGAACGCTACCATTTTTTTGAGAATTTTACTATGTGCCTTCAATTTTGCAAAGTCAAAGCAATTTAGAGCATTGGAACCATGCTATTTGCCCAATGTTTCATAAGAAAAGCTCTCCACATTTGTTTTCCCTGTGATCAGAGGCAGTTTAAGAACAACATCATTTATGTAAACTCATCTTTCCATGGACAATTCATAACTGCCCTGTTTTCTTCTCTTTTGCTTGCAACACTTCCCATGTTGCGTTTCAGACCGTCATTAAATGTCCTTTTATTGCTCCCTCGCTGTAAGTACCTGAGTATTAACCAGGGCTTCAAGATTTACAGCCTATTTTAAACTCAGATAATGACGTTTAATTTGTTATTGGCTGTGTAAAGGTTAACAAAGAAATAACTCAAACTATTAGCAAAGGAATAATGCATTACGACAGGGCAATTAAGAGCTATATCTGGCACTGCATGAGAAGATTGATCTCATTTCAAAAGGAGCTCGACGATCCGGATTCACAAGCCATGAAGCACGAGGGTGGAATGGAAGTTCATCTTCGGCATACTTCATGTATCACTGACTTGGTTTTCATTAAGGAACTTGCTCAAGTGACCTGCTGACAGCCAAGCTCTTGCAAATGCACCTGTGCGGTTTGAAGGAAGTTTCTGCCCTTTGCAGTTCGTACCACTCCTTTTCTGGGGGAAACCTCCCCCAAAACAGGGCTGGGAGAACACAGTGAGTAGCATTAACCAGCGCTGCCAGCTGTAAAAGCCACCTCACTTAGCAGAAACACACCTTCGGGGGCACGTGGAGCTAAGTCTTTGCCCATACTGGAGTAAGATGCAGGCACAGTTTTCACTCCACCAGCTCTGCACCATCTGAAACTAATGGGCTGTAAACACACACAAATCAAAGCCCGAAGTGAGAAAATATCAAACTGATTTCATGGCACTGCTGTAACCGTCTTGCTTTTAAACTTTGCTGTCGTGGGCACCACTGCTCCCATTCTTGTTGTGAGGTGTGGGTGTTTTTAGGGGGGCAGGGGGTGAGTTGGGCAGTGCTTATTGCACTCAAAGTTGTTGCACTGTTACGATTGTTCTCATGTCGATAAGTTTTTTTTCTCATCCTCATTCCGGCTGTTGGGCAATTACCGGAAACACTTTTTGGAAGAGTTGGGGAGAGGTTATTGGATGTGGGCCCAATGCTTTTGGAAAAAAAACAGAAGAAAATATGCAGAATTCATGGAAGAAAGACAAGCAGATGCTGCTTGAAAAGATGGTTTTATTCTTGTGTCAACAAATTAGTACTTGAGCAGCCAAAAAGCCCACACAGAGGTAACATAAGCAAATGTGTCCTTAAGACATTCAGGGAAAACACAAACTCTCCCCGCAGGATCTACACTAGCAGGCATACCACTAAGACCCTACTTAGCAATGCACTCGAGACCAATTCCTATAAACTTTGGATCAAGGCAGTGGAAATGCTGGGTACAAAGCAAACCCGGGCTTGAACTTTTGCAGCTGAGCTGTGTTTTTGAACAAATCCTTGCATTTAGAAACAATTCCAAACCATCTTCCATGGGGCTGAAAAACATGGATGGGACCGAAAAACCATGGATTCTGCAACTTTGGCTTGAACAACGTTCATTTCATTTCCTTGAATACTTACCCAGCGTCACAGCCAAGCGCTAGTTCAAGCAGTCTTCCCAGCCCCTGCCTGGGAGGGGAGCAGCCCCCCAGCTGGCATACGATGCATTGCCACTCCAAGTGCAGGGTCTAACTTGTTATTCTCTTTGAAATCCCTTTCTCCATTTTTTCTACAAGCCCTTGCTCCAAACCTTCTCTGGCATATTCACCCAAATTTTATTTTTCTCATCTCTAAACTTGAAAAAAAAAAAAAAATCTAGGGCTGGGGGTGGCTGCTTTCCCTGTAGGGTTTTAGTATAAATTCTATGCCGTCTTACTGAGTTGTGTGGAACCTTCCCATCCTCCCCTTCCCCCAACTTTTTTGCTTTTTTTCCTTCCTCCTAACTCTTACCACATGTTGCAAAGGCCAGACATGAGTCAGACCAAGCTCCTTAAGCAGCAGGGGGGGGGGAGGTAAGCAGGGCTCCTTTATCAGCTAAAAGAGGGGCAATTTCTCAGGCTGCCCATTCCCCACTTTAGTGCTCCATCCCACAGCACCAGAGACCGGCAGCGACAGAGCCATGTCCTTTGAAAACAGTTCTGCCAAGAGCTGAAAATTGAGGACCAACAAGAAATTCATAAAAGCAGTATGAAAATTGTGGAATTCCCCCTTTATTGGCCAGTAAATTTCTAGCAGGTCATCATGTCCTAAACGACGATCGGCGAGAGGGTTTAGGCGCAGGGGCTCCTGGCTGTTGGCAGATCGATGCCATAAATGGAGACTGAGGATGAAGTGAACCTTGCAAACCATGTCACACTTCCGTAGTGAAACAAGGTGGAATCGAAGGTGTAAGGCCATGGATTGGTTTCTGTCTGGTCTCTCCCATCGCATTTTTGTCTTATTTGCTTAACTTGGTCTTGCAATCTGTTTTAGAGGACATTTTTCAGCAGCTCTGCCAGCTCACACAGGCTTTGATCATGGGTCTTGCAACACCAGACATGAAATTTGACCTTTCACATCCCATCCTGCAGTGCATGGTTAGAGCTTCTCACCAGTCAGTTGGCTGTGTCCTTAAAACACAGTACCCTATTCTCACTATCACATCCATTCAGAGCGTTTATAATCTTTGACAGCCTCAGCAATTCTGCAGCATCAACTGGGAATGACTGCAGAAGCAGCTATACCTCAGATAATACTATTTCATCCCACTTTTTTCTCAGGTCTTTCCTTCTGATTTAATCTCTCTTTTTGCTGAACTTATGATAAACCATGTCCCTGCTTCATGCCAGGTATTATTTTGTATTCCTTCATGTTACATTTTTATCCGTTTCCATTTTTACAGTATTCCTTCCAGGATGAAACCTGCAGCCCATTGTGCCATAGGGGACTCATCAAAAGTTTCAGGCTAGACAGATTTTTTTGTCCTACTCTCTTTTATTTCTCCCCATGCGAAACTCTGTTCCAACTTCTAGAAACAGTTTTCAGGTATGATTCAATATAAATACATATAGTCATTGGTCTTTAATCTCAAACCATTTTCTAGCCCATTCCCAACAGTACCACTGAGGCAAATGGGCAGCTCAAAGGTGCAAAGATAAGTGCAAGTTTTTGGATTATAAAATGTAATTCAGGTGGCATTAGTTAGTGCAGCGGTAGGAAAATCCCCAGGAAATAGAATCATCCGGATGGATTTCCTGCAGAGGCAGCTCAAATATCTCTGCATCATATTTGCAAGCACTTCTGGATCCGGGACGACGTACTGCCTTAGTTGTGTACCACACAGGAGACACAGAACGGGCTGAGCTCCAAAGGCCGGACTGCCGTGCCCACCCAGCCCAGCACCTGAAGCGATCTGTCCTTTTGGGTCTAGAAGGGCTGGAAAACATGATGCAGAGGTACAAGGGGCTCCGCCTGGAGCCAGCGTAGACATATAAGCAACGCAGTTAATGCTGCTTCCAGATCACTGCAATCCTCGGCCCAGCAGGATTTCTGAGCTCTGTACTAATGGAACAGCTTACCAACAAGGCAGATAATCTCACTCACGGATAGGAGAAAGAGCCACGGACAGGGCTATATTAAAAGTCAATCTGCCAATTTCTTGATTAAAGGAAACCATGGAACATGATACTGAAATGTATCCAGCAGCAGAAGCTGCCCGAGCAGCCTCCTCTACTACCTACTGCATCTCTCCCCAAGGCTACAGGACGGCACAGGAACAGTGCACAAGATTTTTACTGCTTCTAGGATATTGGTGTTTTTTAAAAAAAATATATTGATGAACTACTTTGTCATTGTTAACAGCATTGCTGACAAACTCACAGCAGGCCCACTGAGAGGAAGACAGCAGCATGTCTACTGAATGCCTGTTGTAGCTGAGACATGTGCTCTGAATTAGGCAAGGTGTGTAAATTATGACAGCCGGAGCTCTTTAGAGAATGCCCAGGTCTGAAGGATTCTGGTGCACTTTTGTTGTTGCTGCTGCATTTCCCCGTAGTTCTTCTCTCAAAAGAAACCTTGCTCCTTGGAGGGAGCATTAACAGGCTCCAGCTCCTGAAGTGTCATTTGACAGAAATAAAATTGAAATGCTAAAAAGAAACTCCAGTTTCCTTTCCTTATTGCACTCATTATTTTATTCTCTTTAACGGTAGCTTAACCTCAGAGGAGAAACAACAACTGCAGTAGGCTGGGGGAGATGGGGGAGGAGAAAGGATGAGATAGACAACCCAGACCCATGGCTTCCTTGACAGAAAATCACGTATGACACCAGCAGCCTGGTAACATCTGGGAAGAACTTGCCTGCAGCAGACTGCCAGATGGGTCCGGGAAAGCTTCGTTTCCAGGAATGCCCCCACCAGGGCAATATCGCTCAATGTTGCTTCGTCCTTATTGCCATCTGAAGGAAGCTAGGTTATGCTGCTCTCGGTCATTAAAAAAGTAATGCTGAAAGAGACCTTGAAAGGACGTGGGTTCCTTCTGCCTTCACACCTGGTGGACTCGGAGAAGGGTGGTAATGGGAAAGATGTCCCGGTCCTTACAGAACAGAGGCGGCAGCAAAGGGAGCGAGACACCGAAGCTGTAGGCTGGCTAGCATCCCTGTAGAACAGACTCCAGAGGAAGAACCACAGCTTCCTGCTGGCAATGCAGAGCAGAGAGGTGGGGTAAGCAACCCAGCAGGCTGATTGTCATAAGAAAGGTAGGTTTGTCTGAGGGAACCCCCAAGCATTTGCCATCTTGATCCATTTCAGTCACTGGGCTACACACATCTGTCAGGCTGAAGAGACTGACAGCCTAGGAAAGCAACCCACACTGCAACGCAGCTGTGAAGAACCAGGGTTAAATCCAGACTTGTTGTCACAAAGAATTATGTAACACTTTCAAGATGAGATTATTGACCTTCCCTTGAATGCCTAAAACAGCCTTAGCGTATATTCTCATATTCCGCAGACATCCATTCCAAAGGCACAGATCAAAGTCGGAATCATCGCTGGATTTTGGCACCACGAATCTGGCCGTTTTACACGTTCCAAAGCAAAATCCGTTAGCCCAACTCAAAGGTTGTAAATAAGAAGGTTATTAATTAAGAAAGACGTCCTGAAATCAGCACTCTGCCAGCCAAACAGTAAGCTGGTAATGAAAAAAAGCATCTGAAAAGTATTTTTTTGTACTACAAAAGATGCTAATTAAATTCATTGGAGAAATACTGCTAATCAATCCCACTCCTTCATGTCCTCCTATTTTGTCTGTTTTCCCCTCTGGATCCCCAAGCTCTTTTCAGACACTCTCCAAAGAAAGAAAAAAAAAAGAAACAGTTACAATACAGTTATCTCCATTATTCGTTATGCTCCTTCCAGGAAATATTTTGACCTCAAGTACTGCAATACAAATGCTCATCATCATCTAAGCAATTCTTGGCAGGAAAAAAATGTTGCCTTTTTTTTTTTCCTTCCAATAACTGAAAATACATTTTCTAGTCTCAAGAGCTTATTGTTGAGAGAAGAAAACTGTGCAGAAAAAGTCTGAAAATTAACAGTTGCAAACAGAAAGTACCACCCAACTTCCAAACATGTCCGACTATCAGCACTGTGGGGCATTTGGGCTGAAGTTTCCCCACATCAGCCTAAGTGCAGGGATCGCGTTTCTTGAAAATAAAAAGATTTGCTGAAAGATTTAACAAACAAACAGAAAACCCACCATTTCCTCTTTCTGTTGAGCTAGCCTTCATATTTTGGCTCTGAAAACATTCGTGCCTCTGTTCCTTCCAGTGTGGCAGCGTGTGGGAGGACTGGGGTGGTTCTGTACGCAGCGCAATAATCATGGTCATTGCAGTCCCATTCTACTGCAGTGCTCAGAAACGTTCTCATTTCGATATAATTAGTCCTTTATTGCAGGGAAAATTAACCAAATGAAACTTTATCAGCTGGTTAATTAATACTCACTTTGCCAGTGCTTTTTGCCAGCTATCGCTGTGTTGGACTTGTTCATTCAAGTGGTGCTGCGAGGAGCGAGCCCCAGACGCCAGCTCACCGGCTCTGCCCATGAGCTAAGATGCCCTCAAGGAAGAGCAGAGGGGGGGACACAACTGAGGAGCTCTCGCTCACAGCTGGGATTTCTGGTGCCAGGAGCCACAGCTACAGCACCACGTACGAAGCCACGTCCCCTTAGGTCCTACACAAGGGCACGCTAGGGGATGGTGACACCAAAGGAAGCCGTATCTTCTGGTTGGTAAGGAATAGCCACCACTACCCTGTTCTCCTAACCAATCTGACATTGTATTAAAAACCTTTTAAGTTATGCTACTCTTGTAAACTTGAACATCAGTTGCCCCCAAATCCTATCTGGAGTATTTCCCCCATGGAGATGTACCTGCCAGAAAAAGTTTAGGCCCAGATCCAAAGCTGAGAGGGCATTTTCATCAAAAACAAGTAGGATTTTTATTAGCTCAATTTGGGGTTTTCCTCTGTGCTACCACATGCTCAGAAACACGAAAGGCACCACCGAATTTCCAACCCTATACATTTTTACCCAAACAGGTCTTTACCTCCAGTTCCTCCCCACACCCCAGTTCTCTTTAATTCCTCAGTACCTAAATATCTTCAGTCATCGGCGTGTAAGCTCGGGGTGTGTAACCATCCTCCATTTCACCCCTGCGGCACAGGGGCCCTGAAACGGAGAAGAAGGGCACGGGCTTGCCATGCTGCAGCCGGCAGAGAGGCAGGTGGCTGTAGGAGGTGGCACAGATGGAGCGAAGCTCGCTGGACCTGCTGCCCGAGGGGTGTCACCTACCCGAGCTGTGAACGCCACCCGAGTGACAGGGACCCCACCGAGACCTCCCGGGCTCCAGACCAGTGACTCAACCCCAGGACACTCCTTCCAGTGAGAGATCTTACTTCCAACTCTCCTCTCTCTGTTCCAGGCCCGACATATCAGGTGTCGCTATCTGGGAACAACGGGAACACTGACTCATTTCTCCTCTTGGGTGGAACTACAGGGCATCGGGGCTGACAGCAAGCCCAGCTGAGGTGCATGGTTTGCAGCAGCCCTGTGCACATCCCCGCTTCCCAGGCACAGCCTGCTGTTGCGGGATGACATTTTACACTGGGAGGTCACAGTGCACTCACATCCTTCCTTCTGAACTCACATCCTGCCTTCCCTGTCACAACAAATGCCTCCAGCATTCCTACCTGCTCACCGTGCAGCCTGGTAGGATCGCGCAGCGCGTTTCTGCTGACTTGCTTTCCTGCTCGCTCCGGCTTTAAGCCCCGATACGGCTGCTCTGGTTTAACAAGCTGGTTTCACTGCTTGTTAGTACCTAAATCAGGCTGAAAGGCTGCAGATCAAGGTTTTCATCTGTTAAAGTTGCAATTAATAATAAAAATGATGTGAAAGTTCTTTTTTTCCTTCCTCTTAGCTAACTGAACGCTTCCAATGGAAAACGTCAAAACTGACTACTGAAACCGAAGCAAAGACCTAAGACATGACATGGCTGGGTAAGGCCAGGAAGGGAAGCTATCAGATATTCAGATTACAACTCCAGAATTCCTGGCTTATGCTCCTGGAGTCGTTCCAAGCCTTCTCCTGCTAGGAGCGACCAGGAGTGTCTCAGCTCTTCAGGGAGCGCGGTCACATCCTACGGAATGAAGTTTACCAGTGGCCGGACTGATAACACCACGTCTTCCCGTAGCGGTTCTTATACAATCCGTTGGTGAGGCAGACAGAAGCTGACACTAGGAACATTTTAAAGCAGAGTAACTGGACAAGTAGGCTTGTGCAAAAAGAGGCCAAGCAGCAGCTTCACAGGGGGAGCTAGAAAAGAGCTCAGCTCAGCAGTTCTTCCTGGCACTGTTTCATGAATCACAAGAAGGCTGCTGAGAACCAACACAGGACGTTATTGGCATTACGCAGCTGGGAGGAAGGGAGCAGGGGGTAGAGAGAGGTTTCAGAAGAGAAATGGGAATGAGACAGCCCGTTCAGCTTGCTGTTATCAGTGCGAAGGGGAGGAAGAAGTCGGTCAGGGCTTCCTTAGAGCAAGGGATCAAAATAAAAGGCCAAGCCCCGACTCTCGGGGAGAGACAAAGAACCGGGCAATCCTCAGCAAGGTCCTTGTGAGACAGAGAGAGCCCGATGGTGAAAGGGGCACAGCTTGCAAGAGGAACAACCAAACGGGAAAGTGAGTCCCTGGGAAAAATGCTGTGCTATCCAACTCACCGGGCTGTTACAGCAGGTAAAGGAAAATGCAATGTTGTTATTGTCTAGCCATAACTCTATAAATACAGCCCGACTTCACAAATTCTTGAAGGGGAAAAAAAGTGTCTGCTGTTATTGGTCTAATGAGCTAACTCTGAAACATGAGCTAAAGACAGCTCCCTAGCGGCTGCCGACTACTCCACGAACTGAGAGGAAACCTCTTTCAGAGTCCATCAGTGCAAACCGTTGCTGACAGCTTGGGACTACACAACACACAGATTTATTTCACAGACAGCCACAGACAGGAATTTAGCACCCTGAGCTGGCCTCCTGCTTAGCAGAGAAGGTGTTAAAACGCAGCCACGCAGAACCTCCCCCCGCTTTTTCTTCCCTGACCCCTCCTCGAACAAAACCCAGGAGCAACTAATGAATTTGGTCACCTGCTCCAGGCAGCCACATACTCGCCAGATTTCCCCTTTTCCATCACAGTCCCTCCCCACCACCACCCAAAAAACAATTACACAACAGCAACCCAGCAGAGGAAAGCCAGCGAGTCAAACAGCTGCTCCTGGTGCCAACCAAGTTCAGCTGCAGTGCCTCCAAAATTCCCAAATATTTTGCGTGACCTTTCATCCTACAAATTAATTTATTTCCAGGCAGCAGCCAACTCCTTTTGCACCTGACAGCTTAGAGTCACTGAACTCATCCAAAAAGATTTAAAGGAGGAGAAACTGAGAAGCTGTGTAGCCTCCTGATATTACCTAACCGGAGGGATTTCTTTCTTGTTTAAACTCTGGTTTCAACTTTTAAAATAAGCCTTTTTTTATTATTGCTTCCCCCCAAATTTGCTTTTAAAAATTAGAAAAGGATTTGCAGAGGTTCACATCGTTTCAGTTTAATAATGTGTTGATAAACTGGGAGTTGAAAAAAATAGGTCAACCCGATCAGTGCAAGTCCTCACACACACACGTACACGTGGAGAAACTTCATTTCCATTAATGCAACTGCAAAAGCTCTGATAGATCCCCCAAAACTAGGGGGAATTTTATACAGTTGGCAGCAGAGCTATTGCTGATTAGATAATAGGAATTGTGCTCCTATTTTTAGGAACCAAAGAGCACTTATTAATGGCTATCTTCTTGTTTGGGAAAAAGGGAGGGAATCATTCTGTTTATATTTCTCAATCAGCCTGCTGGCTTTCACGCAGAGCACAGAGGCAATTACACCGGCTCATAGACGAGACGAGAGATTTAGCAAACATCATTAATAGTATTATTCATTTGCTTAATTCACTTCTTTCCCCTTCCACTCCTAGAGACACCACGCTAAGGCTCTACCCCGTCCCCCTGCCAGTGAATGCAGCTCCCATTCATGTTGGGCACCTGCCTGCGGGGAAGCAAGGCACCGGGTTACAGCAGGGGAATATCTGAATAAAACACAGCGAGATTCCTCGGCAGGGCCACGCTAGGGAGAGCGCTGGGTGACCTAAGTGGGATGGAAAAGACCTAACTTTTATGATCCTAGGATTCCACTGACAGGTCAGCCACAAAACCAAGGATTCAAAGAGAAAAATACTGTGAACGCATTTTGAGCACTGAACTTTAATTTCTTTCTTTGGACACCGGCAAAAGGTTCTCTAAAATGACTTCATCCTCTCTCCTGGCAAGAGGTCACCAGTGCTCTGTCCCCTTAGATAAGGTGGTGACTTAAAGCCAAATTCTTACATTAAAAGAACCAGGTTAGGAACAGATTCATTTTCAAAAGAGCCGAAGAGCCAGCGATTTCAGTGACTTGCCCAAGTTACTGCTGTCTTTGGCAAGTATTTCCAAGCTAGCTGTTAGATCTGGATTATAATTTCCATTATAAACTCTTAGGCAACACAGAAGATCTCAATCTAAATAGTGCTTACGTTTCTAGTGCTCAGGGTCCTGGCCCTTAAGCAGGCCATCTTCAGAGAAAGTTTTCAGTTGCTGATTCAGAAACAGCCTGCAAGCAGCAAGGCGCAGCCTTTCGATGCTGTCACACTCAAACAAATCAAAACCATTCCTGATGTCCCTACCAGCAACTTGAGATGATCTCCGTGCCGTTCAGCTAGAAGCTGCTGGCTTTTTAGCACTGTAAGTGATTTCTGATGCATGTTAGGAAAGTCTCTTCCTGGCCCAGAGTGACCAGGCACTGTATTAAGCGGATTGCTCGGCAGTGACAAAGTATATTTGCATTCCAAGGTGAACTCTATTAAGGGGAAAAGATGAAGTGTGAGATTTCAAGGCAGACAAGGTGATCAGATAATGACATTACCCTGCACAATGCAGGATATGGTTACCATTTTAAACCCAACTATTTGTTTACTCTCTCCTCCACCCACCCAGCAAGTACATGAGACTCCAGATTTTAATACGATACGCAGAGGTGAACATCGGGGGGAAAACTTCACATTGCTCAAGGTTTAGCTTAGATAAGCATCCAGATGAAGTCCATGAGTTGGAAAAATCAGATGGGAAATCTCCTTGCTAGAAGACTCCCCCCTTTTTAATTGAATTTGCACAATTTGTCTTGCCATTGATTCCGCCCTCCCCAGCTCCCTTCCTTTTCCTTTCTGCTCTCCTCCTCGGGTGTTTCCAGGAGGTGAGCTGTGCCAGTGCAGCTTGATATGGCGTTCAGAGTGATAAAGGGCAATTCTTTGCTACCTTGGTTTTCAGATCAGACGCTGCTCTCACACAGAGCAACGAAGCAAAGCAATTAGCAAATGCTGGTTCCACTGCACCAGCAGAGGGAGTGAACTACAGCCGCGTTCTGCTCTGCCTCTTTAAAGTCTAACCCTTTCCTTCCACTCCAGAAGATAATCTCTCAGGAATCCTCCCCCTTCTCCACCAGGGAATCCTAACACGGGCAAACCTGGAAATGTAACTGAAGCCTGACACAGGCTTCAGGAAAGGGGAAAGGTTCCCCAGGCAGAGGTTCGGCTTTCCCCCTTCCTGGTGTCTTATGTCACTGAAATGGGAAAAAAAAATAAGAAGCAGCACCACAGCATGTTGAGTCCCCATAGTCTGGATCTACCCAGTCCTTTCCCTGGAGTCAGGATATTTCGACCTGAGAGCCTTATTTTATTTGCATGGTGTACTTGCTAGTTCCTTCAGACCTTTCCTTACCATCTCCGGGTTAAGGAAGAATTTCAGATGGGAACCCCTCAGTGCAGCTATTCCAGCTCTCTATCCATTTCTTCAGCCTCCTTTTCCCGCTTTCTGATTTGGAAACATCAGGAATGATCCACGGTAATAAACAAAGGCTGGCAGTTTTCATTTTCCAGCCCAAGTCAAATATTTATCAGATTTAAAGTTTTCTAGTACGGGATTTTAATTTAATAGTGTATTTTGTGCGCACCCACCCACACTATCCAAGGAAAGCAGAAACTCTGAGTTCTACTTTGAAAATAAAATAATAATACCTCTTCCATAGAACTTTTTTTTTTTTAAGCACCCTTATTGGAAACCCTCTCACTGGCTTAGAATTTCATTTATTTACCAACAGGTCACGAGAACACATTCATAAGGATCTGCCATCGTGAAGTAGCAGCAAAAGATATAACCTTAAAAATTAGTCACAGCATCAAGACATCGGAGAAAATGGCTCTCTCAGAGAGCCCACCCACAAAAACGAGGTTTAATGTTCAAAACTTTCCTGTCCGATGGCTGGTCTTGTTTTCTTGTTCTGAACCTTACCACTCCCATTAATTGGCCTTGTCTCCGCAGGTTTCTTCTCTATCCCCAGCCTCCTTTCCCGTTCTGCTGCTTCCTCATTACCCCAATTTCCCAAGACATTACCACCCTGTGTTTTTGTAAGCCTGTTCACACAAAGCAACTGGAGATTTATAAAGAAAGGGAAAAAAAAAGACACCTTGGGGAGATGAAAGTCATACGAACACAGTATTACAAAGAGTAGGGGTAAATCTAGAGTATACTTGAGGGCACGAGAAGTGCTCTTAGCTCAGGCTGCAGGGATACAGCACACGAGCGCTGTGCTCCTCCAGCTTTTTGAGGCCGGGGAACACGAGTGGGCTGATCGGGTTCCCAGCACCCTGGGTTCCCAGCACCCCTTCCCAAAAAGGTCTAGAGTAAAGTGCATTGCAAAAAAGCCCAGAATTAACAGCCAGATTTAGGAGCGATGTACTAGATGTGATTTTATGTTATTTTTTCCCCAAATCCACCTCTTCACTTCACCCAGCAAGATGTGATCTTCCTGCAATCACATCCTTTTCTTTACTGCAGTCTTGCCAAGGGCAATATCGCCCCTTGATAATACGGCCTTTGTATGCACCTACAGAATTAAGAGAGATGCGGGGGAACTGGGGAGTTGGAGGGAGATAATTTCAAACCAAAAGCAGCCCCATGCAGAGCAGGGTGGTCTGAGATCAGAAAACACTTCTCCTCTCTGATCCATACTATAGATCTCGCCTCCCAGTGTCCCACTTCCCCTGCACACACAGAAGTCCCCCTTATGTCAGCATCGTATATTGATGGAAAAAAATTCAACATCAGCAGCAAGGAGCCACCCCGTTCAGTACTGCCAGTGCAGGAGGATTAGGAAGGTCCGCTGTGCTAGACACTCCTCATACATTGGCTACAAGGCAATTTTTGACTCGGAGATCCTAGAATCAAATCCGAGCGGGGCTGAACAGCAAGAATTTCACTGCGTGAAGTTTAAATTAAAAGGTGTTAAGAACAGGCATTTCACTTCCATAGGCTTTACCAATCAGGCTAAGTGTTCAATATGGTTAGGTTGCCCTTTAATTTTGATTTGTTTCTTCCCACCCCCACATTAACTCCAAAAATTGATTTTAAAAATTAAAATCATTGTTACAATTTGCTGAGCTTAATATAAAGCAAGAGCATAATGTCCCCTCATGAGTGCTACTGCAAGTGGCTACCCAGCCTGACCCTTACTTATAATCCCCTGTAAATTCACCCAAAAAGTCACGAACTACATAATA
This sequence comes from Oxyura jamaicensis, assembly GCF_011077185.1. Taxonomy (NCBI): domain Eukaryota; kingdom Metazoa; phylum Chordata; class Aves; order Anseriformes; family Anatidae; genus Oxyura; species Oxyura jamaicensis. The sequence continues at coordinate 2,646,159 of NC_048914.1, read as the reverse complement.
TTAGTTCTTACAGACTGACATATTTCCCTGATCTTTCATGAGCCACATGGGGAAACAGTTTTCGCCTGATCTGAATGAAGAAGAAAAACAGTGATCCTAATCAACCGTTTACCCTTAGTGGCTTCCCTAAACAAATCTGGGAAAGAGCTTAAAGGCTTGGGAATATCCTCGACCCTGCTTGATGCACTGTAATAACCCTACCTAATTATACTGATATAAAAACTAATTGGAAAGATAGCAAATGTCAGGGTAAGATGCAAATTGTAGGGTGTTAATTGCTGAACAGGTGCTGGAATAGAATTAAATGAGCATCTTGATTAGGAGAGTGGAAAAAACAAATGTGGACCCCGAAATCAAGTTGGCCACGTGAATTATTTAGCAGCCTCCTTGTACCAGCAAAAGGTCATGTTGACGTGACCTCTGCTTTGTGATGGGTGGGCTGACAAAACAATAGTGAACTCTAGGAGAAAACACGGCTTCGGATGAGACTCTACAACGGACAAAATTTTCAATGGGATAAGGGAGGAGCTTTGTGTTAACTGGTGGACTTCTCGGTGGAGAATGCCAGCGGGAAGTTCTCCATATGGATCATCGCAGTGATACGGAGCCACCAGTCCCAAGGCCGTGGGAGGCCCCGACGGCAGGAGGCAGAGGAGGTGTACACACCGCCCCGTCCTCCTCTAACCCCGTACGCGCAGGAGCGAGGGCCGTGCTTTTTACAGCAAGCACTTCGGGCCAGGGGCATTGGCCCAGGCAAAAACGGACTGAAAGCCAGTTTTTGCATTTGCACTTCCCAGGATATTCGTCCACTACCAGAAATTCTTCAGCCACACTACTGCAGCAGTAAATTATTGTGAAAGCCAGCTCATGTTTCAGTTGCCACCAAATGACCGGCAAACAGATCAGATCACATAATGCCAATTAGTACCAGCAGCCCAGAAATACGAGACCCTATCATCAGGGGTTATTATTTGGGGCATACAAGTAGAATCATTTTAATGATATATTTATTCCAATTTCAGTTCAAAATTTTGAATCTGAGACCATATTTTCTTGGTGAAAAATTGAATTTCTGCAACAGCATTCTTGGGGCAGAAGAAAGTTTTATGGAGAAAAAAAATCTTTGTAAAAACGGCTTCAACAAGTGATAGAACCTACTGAAATGTTTTAAAGATTTTCTTTAAAAATTGAAAATATTTAAGTGTTTTTTTAGGTAGTTCTATGAATTACTTCTCAATATATCACAGTAATTTAAAAAATTGTGTCTCAGGGAGAAAGGGGACTTTGTCCCTCAAGTTCACTTACGAACTGAATACGTCTCAGTGGACAGTAGCAACCATCATGTTGTTTTAGGAGCAGTCAGAGACCCAGTCTACAGCAGGACTCCAGTCCATCAGGCACTGTACAAAATCAAAGTACAAAAAGCCCTGCACTGCAGAGCTTCCAATCTAAACAGAAAAGATGGAGAAGGAACGACTGAAATGCAAGAAAACAGGCCAATTGTCCTGGGCAGGCTTAAAACATCAGGAGCTTAAAAGAGATCCTAAAATCAATGTAAACAAGAGCCCAGTTTAAGGCTTTTAATACTGCCAAATTGCAAAGAAGTCATGATATTAGACTTGGGTCTTAATTTTTGCTATGTATTAACAGTTCCTCTCCTTTTAGGCAGTGCATTCCCAGCAGTTCATGCCAAACAGCGCGCTGCAGTTGGCTCTAGACTAATAGTCCACCAAATATATTTCTACCAGCAGCCCGACTTTGCTGAAGACAGACCTAAGCATGGAGTTCAGACAGCCAACAAGAGGTCGTTTCCAAGTCTCACTGACACCAGGTAATGGATGGGGTTAAGGCAGCAGTGAGAATATGAGCACCTGAGCTTTCAGCAGGTCCTCGAAAGGAAGAGTAATTTGTACAAGACAACAAGAGACTGAGACACTGACAAAGAGAGATGCTGAGCATAAGAGACCCAGCTCCCTTTTCCCCACCCTAAGGCTAGAATTCAGCAAAGATACCTGCAACAGTGCCGAGTCATAAGAAAGGCATGTCCCTGCTCTAAGAAATGCAAGAGGAGGCCAGCACCTAGGGTGTGTGCTCGAGGGCGGGTCTGCACGCAGATGGAGGAGGTGCTGCTACCCCCCTGCAGTCAGAAAGGCACCCATACCACTTCAGGGGAGATGAAACATTTCAAACAGATCTCAGGGGCAGGGGGAGAAGCACACTTCAGACTGAGAACTTAGATTTATGACACTAAGACCTGGAGTTCCCTTTGTATCTAGGGGATACACTACACCGTGGGTGACAGGAGAATAGAGTGGGTACTGCATAGCAGTGCTCGGTCTCCTGGGATAAGGACACCAATTCATTATCTGCACACCGTCCTTCGTGGGGCCTCCACTGCTGGAGGAGGTAGCTGCCAATCATCTTCCATTCTGCACTTAGATTTAGCGTTTGCAGTGGGGGCTAAAAGCAGCTGCAGGGAGAAACAGACTCAGTTAATTTTTCAAGTTCAGATCCACGTCTTAGCAGGGATGAGCTGCAACTCCAGTCAAGTTGTCTCTCCAATGGCTTCAGCTTTACCTTTCCTGTTTGGGACCACTACAGATACACAAGGTGCATTTGAAATGTTACGTCTGGGGAGAAAAGAGGAAGACGGGCAGATTCAATTTGTGTAGGGTAAAGCTAAGCAGAATCGCAGTAGTCTGTTAAAGTCCTACAGGCATTGTACATGGGTGGATCACAGCTGCGCCGCAGGCTATCGCACGCCTGTTAAAAACTACCTTGCTTTGCTCTTTGCCACTGCCGCCAAAAAAATCGAGGTTGAAGAAGCAACTCTAATTTAAATCTCCTTTGATACATACAATGCAGAATTATGATACAGTCCCTCCCCACCATGTCAGCATACAGCTCACCACAGGGCCCCTGACTGAGCAGTCCCCTTCCCCATTTTTACCCACTCGTTCTAGCTCCTTCTTGCCTCTTCCCCAGGCTCCCACTACACCCAAATATTGTCAGGTCCTGATCTTCCAGTCAAGCCTCCTGGTCCAGGACAGAATTCCTCACCAAGCCCCAAAGTCCGGTCCTCTGGACCAGAAGTATCATTTCCCCAGACTCCAAGTCCAGCCATCGAAAGGACGGCCCCAAACCAAGCACCTCACACACTCAGCGTTAGAGGCAAACCTTACAGACAAACTGTCAGAGCTGCGTGACAATTCACATTAGCCAACGAGCAGAATCCACGCTGCTCTAAAATCCGCTTTGATCTGCGGAGACAGACAGCACTTAGATGCTCTCTGCTTTTCTCTCGCTAAAGCAGTGTTCTCAAGTGGAGCAAAATAGCCATCAAACGTGTGCATGCAGAAAATGACAGAGCTTAACATAACTTCATCTGTAATGCTGATTTTGCCTGTAAAAAAAAAAAAACAAAACCTGAAGCTACAGAAGAAAAGCCAGAGGAAGAGAGGCACCCTACCCACCAGAGAAATGGTTAAGGTTGCTGCTTCTGAAGGGCAGCTATGTTTTAGGCAAGTTATCAAGCAGGGCTATCAGCCCGCTTGTGTTGCTTGGCTGAATAGAAAGAAACAGAGTGATATTTTTGAAGGCACTGAAGTAAAGCTAGAAAATGAGAGAACCAGATGTCCTGAAGGAATGCTGGGAAATGCTTGAGATAAAGGGAAAAGAAAAAAACCCTTTAACAAAAATGTCCCAGAGGATTTTTTGAGGTTCTATGTCAACAAGTGACACTGACACAACGCTGTATACTTTTTCTCCCCTCTTTAGCAGAGGAATTTTAACTGACCAGATATTTTGTCAACATCGAGTAGAATGATTTACACTGGCAGGGATTCAACCTGAAAAGTTATTATTTTTCTTCAAGGTACTGAGTGCCCATGTTCCTAATGAGAATACAGATTTGGGAAAACATCACTGTTGAAGCATTCACTCACACTCCACTTTAGTATCTAGCACAATCTAGTCTGAAGTCCCAGTGAAATTTCTAGTAGCAATGAATTCAACGATCATTTAAAGCTACCCAGAATAAAAGCTGAAGGTAGGACCACAGGATAAATCCTGTGTATGAAGGGGGCAAACCTTTTCAGTTCTACCAATTGTTCAAAACAACACTTTTTTTTTTCTCCCCCTCAAACTTATGTGAATGGGAGAGTCCTAGATTTATTCATTTCTTTCACAGGAAATCAAAAAATTGTAATTTCTTATCAAAAGTTTTCAAATGTGAAACGAGCCAGAAACTCAGATGGGCATCTGAGCAGTTCCAGTTTTCTTTTCAGGACTTAGTTTCAACAAAACACTTATGTCCATGCTTCTTGATATTGATGCTAACTAATATCAAGTGCTAATTGCTTTGCTGACTCAGGACCCATGTGCTGAAGTAGCTTTTTGTCAACGTTGCGTAAGAAAATTTAACCACGTCTTCAAAAATAATTAAATCCAATTTGTATTGGCATCAACACTCTGAGCTTCGAGTCTTATTTCTCTGTGCCATCAGCTAATTTCGGCTGTACACTGTGCACTGCTTTAAAAGCCTCTGTCATTACCCTCCCTGTGTCACCTCTGTTCAAACAGTCCGTGATCCTCCTCTAAGGTCTGGCATTTTCAAAAAGCGCGTGTGTGTCTGGCTAATGCAACCATACCTTGTGCAACTGTGCTTTCGCAACATCGCTCTTGGGTACGGAGCCATAAGAGCAAGGCAATTATTTCTTCCCTTTCTGATACAAGCCTCGTGCACAGAGCTCCAAAGATCAAGACAAGAACCCAGAGGGAAAATATGGTAGTGGAAAAGGTTTCCCCTGGAGCAAAGAAACAGACCTAACTAGAGCAAGTGAACACCTAAATGACCAGACTGAAAAACAAACCAGCTTGGTGGTGCAGTCAGCAGCAACAATGGAAAGCAGAGGAAGCACGCAGAACTGATGGCACATCCTGTGGAGAAAGTTGTCCGGTTCTTTGAGGGAAGCATCGGGAGTGAGGGGGAAAGACTGGCAGAGGAGTAACTGCCTAGCAGTCTACAGAGCACGAATGCTGAAAAGACTTGTGGTGCTGGAGTTCTGCCTTTGCTTGCTCATCACTTCGGGCCATACGGGTCTGAAGTTATGATGCAATGCTTCTACAACCCTGACTCTTCCAGCTCAGCCAGTGCCCTGTGTTCTCAGAAAGAAGTAGTTGGTACTTACCAGTGTGTACTAAACCCCCCCTCGTGGTGTCTGAACATGTTCTTTTCAGGCCAGGCTGCGTGGTCTGACTCTGCTCAGTCTCAAGCAGCCACCAACACGCTCGGAACATCTTCTGTCAGCACTGATGAGCACCAGCAATGCCGTTCAAATTGCTGTCCCAGTTAGCACTGCAGAACCCCCACTTAGCTCCCAGCTAAAGCTGCCCTCCTCCCCGTCCCTTATCCCACCTGGCTCGCCACACTCCTTCTTTCAAAGGTCTTGCAGTTTTAATGGGCACACCAAGGTAGGCTCAGGGGGATGTGATTTGTCTGAATTCCTACACAGGCCACAGGCAGGAGACTGTGGGAAACAAGACTTCAACCCTCCTAATTTCCATCCCTTCCGCTAAAGCATGCTTCGTTAACATGAAGTGCTGGGTTTTTAACAGCTGTGTGCCTCTGAGGACCATAGAAGGCCAACTCCCCGTTTCGCTGGCCATTATGGGCTTCCTCTAACTCAGCCTTTTGGTTTCATCTTGCCTGGTGAGAATCCTGTAACAGAAATGGGTTGGGGCTATTCCTCTGGTAAAGGATCTTGAATAAACAGAGCAACAGGAACCTTACAACGCAGGCCACAAAGAGGATATTGGACTATCGATTTTTTTTTTAATTCCGTTAAAATTCCCCATCCCACTTTATTTCTCTTCCCCATGGAGAAATATTCATCCTACAAAGAAAACTTACCTTGGAGTTCTGCTTACTGACCGGTAAGGAGCTATGTCCTAAATAACACTCTGAACTACGGGAATTTCCCTGCGAACAACTGCTCACAGATGGGGGAATGCCTTTTCATACCTACTGGTAGCAGGCCTAAGCTGACGGGCATGTTTGCACTGTCACCCAGCCTTACGCCTCTCCCCAGCTGCAGGCTGCCCCGGTTTGGTTCCTCGGGTGCAGGAAGAGGAATCTGTAAAGAACCATGCTGCCGTTTCCTCCAGCCGCCAGGAAACTTCCTGCTGGAACGGGGAAATGGAACGGGGGGGTGTTGGGTGACAGTTACCGTGGTGCCTCTACCTCACACCTCTCCTGGAATGTATTAAGGACAAACACCACGAGGCTCTGTTGGGCAATGCTTGGTTCAAAACCAATAGGCTGGTTAAATACAGGCCAAACTTCAGCTTGAAACACTTGGGGAATAGGAGCGTGTGAGAACTGGAAAATCACCAACTGACTTCAGACTCCCAGTTTAAAAAATAATGCTCTACCTTTGCTCTTTGAAAAGGAAGGTAAGGGCTACAAAAACAAACAAGAAGAGAGAGAAAAAAAAAAAAATGCTGGAAAAATGTAGAATTTTCCTTCCCAAATTGCAAATCCCAAATTTTCTAGAAAAGCAAGCTTTTTTCAGTCCTTTCTTTTTATTCTTTTGGGAGGGAGGGGAGTTTGCTGGGGTTTTTTTCAGTGACAATACATTTTAAAATGTATATTTCTAATGTTACATTAATTTGCTTTAAAATATTCTAAATGGATTTTTTTTCCACTAAGTGGCAGTGGTTTTGCTAGCTGTAGTGCCATCCAGGGATGGAACCTTTTGAAAATGGCTCATATTTGAAATTTGGAAAAAATCTGGAGGCACCCAAAAATGTTAGTTGCTTTTGATTTCCCCCCGCCCCCGTGAAATGATATACAACAGCTTCCAAAATAATGGAATACCTTGCTCCTGCTTCCACTGGAATTAAAGAAAGCCTTGGTGTGGATTTATTTAAGAATGGGATAAAACCCCAAATCTCTAACATACCGTATGTATAGCCTGCTTGTTGTTCTGTGCTAGAATAAATAAATAAATAATCCCTTCAGCCTGAGAAATGCCATCATCTGGTGAAATCAGCTTTATGCCATCTCCTGTCAGGTGTGACAGTGCTTGGGAGTTCATGAGAGGGACAAGTGATTAAAAGCCTCCATAGGGCGATCAGTTGCCACTTCATTTTATTTTATTTTGTTGAAGTAGCCTTTGTAAGAAAAATCCAAAGCCAGGTAGGAAAGAGCAACCCCTTTTGCCTAATAGGTTCAGAGTCACCGAGGCTCAAATAAGCTGACTGCTTAAAAACAACTCGGGAGTCACAGTAAAAGATAGAAAATTATTGCTTCCTGTCATGACCAAATATTAAACACAGCGCACACCTAATGGCTCTATCACTCCCCGGGGAAGAAGCTTTATGAACAATAAAATCCCAGCAGACTTGCACTGTTTGGACTTAGAAGCCTCATTATAGGCTCACTGATCCAATACAATTTACAAGCTCAATGGACTCCACTTGAAGGAAAAGCCACCAAACATGGAGTTATAAATGGAACGCCCATGGAGCTCGTTATTTGGGAAGGAAATTAGCAGAGAAGAGAAGATGGGAGGGAAGAAAAGAAAAGGGGGTGGGGGTGGATGACAGCAGCACATTAGGGCTCCAAATCAAGTAAGAGAAAGATGGATATATGGACTACACTTCTGCAGGGAAATGCATTTCCAGGATGTGCTTACACAAAGCTTGGATTCCACCCCTCACCATGTCACACACCTCCTGCAGGATCGTAGGGCCATCACCTAAGCACTTAATAGCGTTAAAATTCCGAGGCCAGCTCCAACTGACTCACGTTCTAGATATATATTATGTACTTCTAATATAAATCTGGTCCTCGTTTTTACAAGGACTTTGGGCGATGTTCTGAGTAGGAGAAAAATTGTTTCATATGCTGTCTGAAAGCAGGAAACAGATACTGCACATTCACTGGGAGGTCTTCTTCAGATGTGAAACGCTCACTTCGAAGAGGCTGAAATCCTGGGATGTTTACAGGGTAGAAAAATATACGAGATCCCACCAGAAACAGATGGTGTCAGAAACACACAGGGAAGGGATGGGCAGAAACAAAAGGTTCAAAAGGGAAGCAAGAGGCAGTAACAAAAAAGGTTAGGGCAAATGAAGTGACAAGTCCATAAAACCAGGTCTAGACAGAGGCCGAGGAGTGGCAAGGTGATAAGGAAGACCATTTTAAGTCATAAATACAGGGGATGCTTTCATTAGAGTGCAGATACTCTGAAATATTTGCGTGGTCAATGATGAGTGCAGATGGATCCACGCAAACACAGACCAATGTTCACAAAAACGGACTCGGAGAGACCCCGCTTCTCATACTCCTGCTCCACGCACCCAGGATTTCTCTTGTGCTGTCTGCACAGTGAATTTATCACCAGCTCCTATTCCCAGAGGTGCTTTAGTTCATGGGAAACTTTTATTCCATTCCCCTCTGCTACTACCAAAGCCCTTGGTTGTAACGGTTCCTCACACTATCTCATCTGTCCTTCGGAGACCTCTCATTATCCGTGGGCCGTGCAGCCGTTTAAGCTCCTCACTTGCTGTTTATGAGAACTCAGCACTTACATGGAGCAAACTTCTCCTAATTGCAATGACAAACCTTCCGTTTAAAAGTAGACAAGCATTTTTCCACAAAGTGTTTTAACTCTCCCCAGTTTTTTGCATTGGCCAGTCAAGATTTACCCAGCCAGCAGCACGATGTTCGTTATCTCAGCTAAAGCACAATTAGCCTAGCAAGGCTGGAATTCCTCCAGGAGTACACCAAAACATCACAGAAACTCATCTGATTTGTCCAGAGAGGCTAAAATCCTTCTGGTCTTGTCTTCATTGGACTTATTTTCTTAAGGCTTCCAAACACTAGCAATGATCAGATTATATTTTTATTTTTAATTACATAATTATTCGTCTAGGTTCAGGTTCACCCTGCTCACCTTGCAGTTCTGAAACCAGAACATGTCCCAGCTATTCCAGTTATGGACTTGGTAGGACCAAAGCAAGCCCACCCACTACATTTCCCTTCGCAGCCCCACTTTCAGTCAAACACACCCAAAAAAAGGCAAGCACTCCGTTGGCAGGGCTCAGGACAAAATGGCTGCAGTCACACAATGACAGCACACGGCCAGGGGCACACGCGCAGAAAGCTAGTGGAAAAGAGGTTCCAGTCCTGTAAACCTCCTAATAAATCTGTGCTCGAAATCAGCGGTGATTTAAACTAATCTAATTTATTTTTGGCTTCGTTTCAGAAGCGGTAACCTTCAGCCCAGGTGGCAGCAACCGACAGTCTGAGGTAGAGTAACTCTGTAAAGCACTCCAAAACAATCTCCAACCTAACAGCAACGGATCCCACATCCCCAAAGCATTTCCACCCATCATTTTTCAGCATGTGTATCCGTACCAGTGAAAGCTGGAGAAGCACACGCATCCTTGGTTTACTGGTAAACAGAGATTGTGTGGACACAGAAAAATACACGGAGTCTGCGATGGAGGGAAGAGAGCAGAGCCCAGGACTTCCACGGCTCAAACTAGTTCCTTACCCCCAGGTCCATTCTTCATTTTTATATCATGCTCCAAGAGATATTTATGCTTCTTTTGACGCACTGGCCTCTTGGAAAATCTGCTGTCTGTCTACGTTAGAAATGATAATAACGAAGTGACACAAGCCAGCCGCTAGTTTGCCGGCCATTTACAAACCTAAGTGTCTGTACGCAACTAAAACTTCAAAATGCTTTGACAGCAAACTAGTAAGGAAATTTTCTGGTTGCTTAAAAGAGGAAAAAAAAAAAAGGAAAGAGAAACAAATTATGCAGTAAGAGAACCACTTGTCAAATGGCTAGTATAGTGCACTTTAAGTTACTGACTCCCCACAAACATCCAGTCTACTAAAAAATTCATAAAGAGACAGATGGCACAACAGCAGCTCTTTGCAGGAGAGCAGGGTTTAGCAGTGAACAAAGGACTTTGACTCCTTAGGACAAGAGAAGAGATCATTGTGGGGTTTGGAGGCTTGGAAGGGGGGATTGGCGCATGTGGGGAGCTGAGAAGGGCTGCGTCTATCTGGGGCTCCTGGTTTCACTCCACAGCAGCAGATTTGAGACATTTATTCTACCCCAGCAGGCATACAAGGAGGAAGAAAGGAGTGGAACAAGAACAATCCAACTCTGCCGTGTATTTGAAATTCTCCTTGCAGTACAAACCTGGGAGAAAAGAAAAGAAAAAAGAAAAGAGTGGAAGGAAAAAATAAAATAAAATAAAATAAAATAAAATAAAATAAAATAAAATAAAATAAAATAAAATAAAATAAAATAAAAATAAAATAAAAATAAAATAAAAGGAAGAAAAAAAGCCTTTCTGGAAAGCATTTCACACAGCCAGGGATTTGGCATTTGCTAACACTGCATTAAGGGGGAAACCGAGGCACAGTTATGTGACTTGCTTAAGGTGACAGGACTGCTCGGTGTCAGTGGGAATTTGATCTCTCCGCTCATGCAGTTCAGCCTCAAAGCACCGTAAAATATCCTTGCACTACCCTACAGACTTCAGGGTCAGCCTGAAGGGGAGAGGTAAGGGACAAAGTCCTTTTCAGATTACTGACACGAAGGGGAAAAAAAGAGGAACACCAGAAGCCTGTGCTTATTTCAAGCCAGACCTTTCAAAAAGATGGGAGTGGAAATGAAAGCTAACCTACTGGGGGAGCGACGCAGCGCAAGAAGACGCAGAGCCCGGTGCTATTAATGTGGACGTCTCACACAGAGCACTTTAACGCACAGCATGGACACTGCGGTGGCATGGTCAGAATGTTTACATGCCTGGCAACTGCTGTCTTCCCAAAAGAGAGTTTTAGTGCTTGTGAAACGTGCCAGACAGGCAGCCTGGGAGAGCTCAGTCCTCTGTTTATCTGTGCAGCAGGTAGAGCGCGAGTGTCAGCAGGGAGGGGAATCTCCACCCGTGCCGCCCCATCTCCGCGCTGAAGGGCCGAACCCCACGCCACAAGAACCCCACCCAGCCTCTTTGGCTTCTTTATGGGGATGCTAACAAGCATGCCAGCTGTGCTTATGGTTTGGGGGATTTTTAAAAATAATTTTAAGTCTAAATATTTACAGCATGTGTCCGCGGACCAACCCTGTTGTTCACCAGCTCCTGAAATCCCTGTGCCAAGAGCCCTGCTGGGGCAGGCCCGCGCTGCTGAGCCAGCTGCAGGCCTGGCCCCAGTCCCCCACCCCCTGGCTGCAGCAGGCTCAGCCCACGGCGCTGTGCTGCACGCCCCAGCTCACTCCCATCCCATCCCAACAGCCACTGCCACACCAACCCTTGCAATAAATCAATAAAAGGTGGGAACAAACCTCATCGGGTTCTTCGCAGGGCAGTTAAGAGGAGTTTGGGTTAACAGCAGCAGGAACCAAAGCTAGAAGCTCGATTTTAAAAACATAACTGAGCTAAACAACCTCACTCCACCAGCTTGAAGTTGGTGGAAAACTCCAGAGCCTCCACGCGGTAAAGCCATGAAGACACCAGCTACACGTGGCACACAGCTTACACACACATTTTACGGTGCTGTTCCAAGTGATTTCACCTATAGACCCAGAAGAGGCTGTCCCATCCCAGTTACATTTCACCGTTTTAAGTCAATTAAGATTTTTTTTAATTAAGTAGAAATTTCTCTTGACAATTTATCTCTTATTAAGAGTAAGAAAATGCAATAATAAGCAAATAAACTGTTCAACCAAAAAAGCCACCCGGTTCTCTTCAGTACCCTGGAGGCTTCAGTTCAGTTGCAGCTTCAGAAAACTAGAAAAAGTACCGAGATAAAAGTGCACAAAAGAGCATGCTCTATAAAACTTAAATCTTAAAGAAACAACGCATTAAAAAAATCCTTCACACTTGGGGGGCAATTTATATCCAAAATTGCACAGCTCACCAAAAGTGACAATCCACAGTAAAATGAGGGATTCAATTCATTTGTAGTCATCCCTGGCCTCGTAATTGTAAGACCAAGTTTCCTTTTACTTTCATAACTGAGGGGCAATAATTATAATAAAGGTGTGACAAAACGCAGTTCTCATTTGGGAAGTATCCTACGCAAAAGAATTACCCTTCTGTACTTCTCTCCGAAAGCTGCTCCATCCCATCCACTTCATATCACTGTCCACAACCTCAACAAAGGAGAAATGTTAGCACGCAAAGATCAAAGCAATTTCTGTGAACTACAAGAAATGTTGAGCAGAACCACTTCAGCCACAAAGAAAAAAAAAAAAAAAAAAGTATTTACACATTTTTCATCACATTTTCTCAAAACTGTAGAAATAGAAGTTAAGATCCCTGGGAATCCGCCAGTGTCAGGATCCCCCATGGGAACACACTAGAACCACTTTAGATTTGGTGAATTTTGATCTTCTAAGGAAATCAAAGCTTGCCCTCACATTTTGAGAAGTTACCATGGCTAAAAACTTGAAGCCTGTGTTTTGCAAACAACTCTGAACATTGGTCATGAATCTCCTGGGTACCTTCAGGTGTCCTTCCAGTACTATGTTCCACGGGGGTTGTGCCTGCTGCCGCTGCAGACGTTAACGGCAGCACCACTGGAGGGTTTGAGCTCCGTCAGCACAGAGGTAGCGTCCTGAAGTCAGATTGCAATCCCAGCTTCACTGGAATTCTGGATCACGAACACTCTGGTGTATCCTACCAATACGTGCCATGGTGAATTTCAGAGCAGAAGCTGCATTTCACACAGAAGAGCACTAGTTTCCAAGAGTGAAGAAAAAAATAACTACAAGCTCCTTAGTATCTAAATCTAGTCCCCAGAGCAAAGGTCACAGCAGAAATGTTTTATTCAGTATAAAAACTCTTGGAATTCATTCAAGGAGTAGGAAAAAAAAAAAAAAAAAGAAAAAAACACCACCAACAACATGGCTGACATTTTTTTCAACCAAACTATTTCTTCCTTTTTAAACAGGGATGCAAGTTTCTGTGCTTTGGCAAACAATGAATTGTGCCTCCCTACAGCAGTAAACAGGCAAGCCAGCACAATAATCTAAGCTTTAGTCTGTGATAATGTACAAAGCGAGGAAAAGGGAAGAGAAACACCTCGGATTACCACGCAGAACTTGCTTCACCTTGGACTCAAAATCCCTTTCCACCTTGCAGCTCCTTTGCTGTTGAGGGAACTTGCTTGCCACACGACTTTCACACTCAAGCAGCTCAGAGGTTAGCACCGATCAATAATCTGGTGTCCTCCTGCATTCGTTGTATTAGAGTAGGCCACTGTCTCTGCAGGAGTTGCAAATCAAACTCAGAACTTACCTAAGCTGTACATAGCTCATCCTAAAACTGGGTTCCACCTCTGCTCCCACACCTCGGGAGAGTCACCTAACGCAGTTCTGAAGATCTGGGGCTTTTCTACGTTGTACAATCAAGCCACGTTTTAACCATGAAGGTCCCTCACACCGCCAGAATTACAATGCAGATGGCACCTCCTGCATGCCACTCACAATTTCCTCACACACATTTGCAGCAGGAGCAATGCATATCAATTAACCTAGGCTCAAAGGGAGAACCTAGCACCTGCAGACAGCCAAGTTCATTTCTGGCCTCCATTTTCCTTCTACTCTTGTCCCATTTCACTTCGCACACCCTGTTTAGACATGGATCTGCATAACACAAATGTATTTTCCCAATCCCTTTTCCTTTTGTTTTACCTCCCTCCCTCCTGCTAGAGCATGATAATCTAACAGCTGTATTGCTATATGACAAATTATATATTTACTTATTTTAAACAATAAAAAACCTTTGTTCCAATTACTCTATTTTAAAGAAAATCCATAGTTCATTTTAAACTAAGAAAAACCCCAGCACTGAACTGAAAAGAAAGCATTTAGATTTAGAAGTTGCAAAACATGCATACATCTTACCATATTTGTTGGCCTGCATGACAGCAGGGGGTTGCAAGCTGCATTTTAGAAATGGCACTCCACCTGCTATTGAGTTCTTAAGCATAAATGTTTTCTTCCTACAAAGCTATATATAGTCCCCCTAAACAAATAAGAACACTGCTACCCGGATTCCCAAGCACATCCTGAGCTCTCACGACACCTCAACAGAGTTTTCTGCTTGTATGAAAGACAGCGAAGTCAGTCGTGTTGACTATACCCTGGGAGAAGGGGCTGTTTAGACAAACACCCAGGCAGTTGCACCTACTGCTGTGGAAATGTCTGAGGATGACAGACCAGACAATAAATTCCTCTGCAGAGCCGTGTGCAGCACGACTTTATTACGTTTGTAGTTCAGATGTTGATCAAGACATAGTGCAGAAGATTATCTCTAACTCCACCAAAACATGCTTAACCAGGTAAAATGCTGGAATAGCAGGAAATAGGGAAAAGGAAGTCATTTGCTTGAGGCATCACTACGGACCAGAGGCAGAACAAGGCAGATTTAGCTTCAAATTCTCTCTTCACCACGCTGCTCACTAAACCATGCCACCACCAGCAGCAGTGCAGATTTGCAGTAATTTCTGTCCTTGATGGCCTAAATCCACTTTGGTGACATTGCCTCTTAAACGAGTTAAAGCAGCTTTATCAGGCAGCACCCCTCAGTTCTCTCACCTTATTATTACCCCTGTCGGACTCTAGAGTTTACCTGCAATTTCAAGAGACACAAAGAGAGGCAGAAGAACTGAGAGCAGAAAAACCCAGCAAGCTGACCCCAGAAGGCACTTCCACGCGAGTGGCAGGATGCCTACAGCAGTTAGCAGGGGAGTTACAAATCTGAGTTTTAGGCTTAGAGCAAATTCAGAAAGCTTAGGACCCACTGAGCTCCAAGGTGATGTGTTGTGCATATTTTGCACCCAGTTGTTTAAAAAACAACAAAACACAAAAACCAACTGCAACAAAAAGCCACCCACCCTGCTCTTTCTTTTCTTGTTTCACTTCTATTGCATTTTACATGAACAGATCTCAAATCCCTGCAGAAAGCATCAGATTTTTTGCATGGGAATTGACAGCTTGTTCAAGATGACAAATTCAGGTAGTGAGAGGACCCCTTCGTGAGGAACATTCTTAACTCCTAGACCAGCCCATTGCCTTATGCCATGCTGCTTCTCCAGCAGCAAGACAAGCTTCACCGAATTCAGACTTTAGATTGGAAGGTTCCCAAATGCAGATTCATACCAAACATTAACACAGGCAAAACTGAATTCGAAATTTCATAGAAAAGGTCAAGATGGCATTATCTAGGAACTCTGCTTCTAGTCAGGAAACCACCCACCACCACACAGTCACGCAAACGGTCCAGTTTGCTGGAATTGCCAACTTTGTCCCCAACCACAACTTTAAGTACAAAAATAAAAGAGAAAACGGGGGGGTAAGGGAGTGGGAGGAAGAACTTCATCACAGCATGAACAATTTTGATTAAACCCCTGATGAAAAAATGAAGGATATAATTGTAGCTCTTTATTCAAACCAGCTTGACCATTCCAAATGCCAAGACAAATTCACAAGAAATATTATGACAAATAACACTTAGTAGAATGGAGATAGAAGATGCCGAACACATACAGACATAAAACTGAATCTGCAATCAATTCACCTCAGCATCAGCTTTCCACGGGCCCCTTATACCAGCTGCATCAGGGAAAACCTCTTTAAAACAATTAATATATAGAAAAATCTGTCTGGGAAAAAAAGTTTCTTCCTGACTTTCCCTTGTTTACTATTCCCTTCCTGGAGATCTTGGTTATGGACTTTCGGAAAGAGCTCTGTCTACTCTTGTTTTTCCTTTCTGAATCTTGCTAAGTTCCAGATCTCAAACAACACTTGGAGTCAGTGAATTCCACAGGTTTGTTTCCTAAGCCTCCACAAATACTGACAGTTTTGAACGTACCAACTCATGTAACAAAATGCTGTTCTCCTTCATTTATGGTTTTTACCTAGAAACTGGCAAGCAGAACCTAGGGCTGGATCTGGAACTAAGTAACACATGAAACTGTTGTCTTGCATAAAATTGCTCACAGTCCCCAGACCATCAGTTTTAATCCTCGCTAATACGTTGCACGTCTGCCTTTACCCCTTCCTTCCTCTCTGCACTTCTTAGGGAATATTGCTATTTTGTTAAAAAATGCTATTGAAGCTGCCAGGTTGCTCAAAGCTTATCCTCTCCCTGATCTGTTTGGATCACATGCCTGGTGAGCAGAAAACATTCCGGATACATACATTTGGTCACAATGAAAATAACACGCATAGAACATAATTGAAAAAACTAAAACAAACACTTCTGTCAAGTCAAGCCCAGATGGGGTAAAGGTAACCGGCTTTTAGGCTGGCATTTTCTAAGGAGTCAGGAATCACAGACACCTCCGAACAGCAGATGCCGACAGAAACACCAAGACCTTCCGCTGCCTCCTGTGACACACAACAGTTTGGTGGTTGCTTTGTGGAAAAAGGAAGATTCATCTCCTACCTGTCAATGATCACGGGGTCAGAAGGAGTCTCGTTTCTGTTGCCACAACTTTTCTTCTCACAGCACCGACTAGAGAGAGGAAGGAAAGCAAGATGGAAGAATTATTGTGACAACTGATAGCAAAACAACCAGCTGAAAGTCTCCTCTGTGAAGCTTTAGGGCTCAATATATGCCCAGAAGAGTGACTGAGAGAATTCTGGCTAGGATTCTTGGAAAGGAGAAGGACTAAGAGAACTGGGTGCCCAAATCCTGGTTGATTTCAGCCAGAGCTTGGCAGTTGGCTCCCCTTAGTCTGTTTTGAAGTTCACAGCCAAAGTGAAATGCAGTATAGTCATACTTAGACTAAGGCACTACATATAAAAGACTTATAAATGATTAACAGATGTCATAACAACATTACAGACACGAGTATCATGTGCTATGTATGGTTATAGACCACCAAAAGGTGTTAAAACTGACTATAAGCAACTTACTGATTTGTTATATTTTAATAACTGATTTGGCATTTATTGAATTCTTAGTTAAATTTCATATGCTTACAAAACATAAAAATTAAAAATTAAAAATTCAGCAGTACAGTGGCACCAATGTGGAGAAAAAAAAAAAAAAAAATGAAGAAGAAGAAAACAAAGCTGGACATAAAGTTAGAGCATATTAAGAAGCTGGAGAGATTTTTCAGGTTGGCATTTTGTCTGCAAATCCCTTTGCAATTGTTTCAGTGACGATAAGCCCTCGACATTAATCTTGTATTTATGCACATTTTATACTATGTGGCTACCTGCATGACTGCATAAAAATTATAACTCTCTCCGATAAGCTTACAACATAAAATAAATATATTTATCTGGCTTGGCAAGAAAATGCAAGATAATGCCGCCGCCCTTTGGAGATTGCGGTAAGGTACAAATTGCAGGATGATATCCATATTAGGGCCCTGTCTGTTTGTGTCTTCATGCATGTACAAAGACAACCGTGTGTACATATGGACATGTGTGCAGATCCAGAATACATTTTTTACATATATATATACACACACACACACACAGAGAAGAATATAACCTGCACAAACTATCTGGGCTTCTTCACTCCCAGTGAATTTAACTGTACTTAACGAAAGAACAGAATCACTGCATTTACCTTACCTATTTAATAATAATAATAATAATAAATTTAAAAATCAAATAATGAGCTGGCTCTCATTTTATTTCCACTGATGTACTCATTGACATGAGTGATGCTCCCTGCGCTTACTACAAGTACCACAAGTTCAATAGATATTAAAAACAGTCTGTGCTCTGAATTACTTCATTTTAAAAATTCGGCTGGGAGCAGCACAGAAGCCTGTTAGAAGTTTTCAGCTGTCTTGCTGATCAAATAGTTTGTTCTGACTAAACTAACACAGGGAGGGGAAGGATGTAGGCAGCCAGAACTTCAGAGCATCGCTGTGGAACTTTACATAGACTGTACCAGGACTCCTATATGCCTCAAAAGGCACCAGACCAAATTCTAGGCTGCATAAAATTTGCCTTTCCAAATTACATTGGTCACATTCTGGTGAGGTTGGTCAAATTTACACCTATGGAGTCAAAATATATATATATATATTTTCGTAAAGTGATATAATAGGTGCTGAATACTTTTACAAAATTCCCAGGCGAGTCTGAATCCCACTGTTTTCCACCTTAGAGCAATTTCAAGCAGAGGAGTTAAGAAAAGATGCCTGAATTCACTGAAAGCAGTATAAAATATGAAAGAGCAGCTTTTTTTTTCTTCATGAATAGTCAACAATAAATACTTAAAATAGGCATTTAGAAAAAAAAAAATAAAAAAAAATAAACACTCTTTGGGTATGAAAAGATTTCAAATACATGCATTTCCTCCATGAGTTACAGTGTGCCAGGAACTTCCCATTTAAAAGCTGAAATTGCCCGGCAAGATGAGATACAACTACCAGATCTATTTGAATAGCAGCTCTAACTGTTTCAACATTTCTACATTCCTTTTGCCTCAAACCCACACTTATTCATCGATGCTAGTCCTTTTAAAATAAAAGGATACACTAAATATTTAAAAATCCCTGGGGCAAACCCTCTAGCTGCTGTAAATTGTCATAGCTCCATCGACTTCAGTGAAGCTATGGTAATTCACACTGGCTAAGAATATCCCGAATCCTCCTATTCCCAACTTTGTTTTAAGCGCATCTTTTATGCGTTTCGCTGCCTAATGATTGTTTATACACAACTGCACTTTGTAATAAAAGCCAAGATACATCCTAAAGAAGAAAAAAGGAAAACAAAACAGAAAGCCATCACTAGGAAGAATATCAATTTGGCATATACTTTTGACATGTCCAATATTACAAAGCATTGGAAATGACTCTGGGAACAAATGCCTTATGGTTTTGGTGCCGCTGTAATAAAACAAGAAAAACTCCATTTTTAAAAGTTGTTTTGTTTTGTTTTTGCCTTTTTCTTTCCTCTCTTTGTGGTAATACTAAATAACATATCCCTTAGTCATGTAACTTACATGTATGGTCATAAAAAAATATTTCTGATAACACTACAGCAGAGTAAAGTCTGAGCAGAATAAAGTAGCAGCACCTCCACATCTCCTCAGCTCATGCAGGCTTCCTGGAGGTGGCCATGTCTTGGCACAGTAAGAGCTTAGAATGAGTGATGTGAATTGGGAGTGCAGTGAGGCTGGGCTCTGAAACAAACGCGTCACTTTATTTTATGGTTTGCACAATTATCACCGTTAGGAACTTTTCATTTAGTAAACTTTCCTGCTAAAGTTAATTTTTCCAAGTATTTTGTAAATACCTACATTCTTAGCACTCAGCACACTTGGGTAACAGACTTCTGTTAGAGACCTAGATTATTGCCCTTGGGCAGTACCAACTTTTCGAGCCCCAACATACATGAAATCTCTTCATTAGGCAAAACAGGCACTTGTTCCCAGTAAATGACAAGTTCACAGGAAAATCAGCGCTTTCTAAAGACTGAGGAAGTTTCAGCCCAGAGTTTTAGCAGAAGTACCTCTCAAATCTTTAAATGCCTATTTCCAAGTGTTTCATCCCAGTATCCAAGTCCACATTTCCACTGGGTCTGTTTTACAAGTGCTGTTTAACAGAACTGATTTGTTCCAATGTAAGTCAAAGGCAAAAATCCCAAACCCTGTTGGGGTCCAGGACCAAGCCTACAATATTATTAGAGCAAATTACTGGCACAACTTCACTCAAGCTTCTGTTTCTATGCTGTATTAGGAACACACCTTCAGAGGTGTTCCTTTGCTTAAAACAGGAATATCAAGGCCAAAGACTTATTGTCTACACATATTCTTACTAGACTGACTTGGACCACTTTCTAAGTAGACCTACATGGGAAAAATGATGGTTTACATTACAAACAGTCTTGAAAGCAAAACTACAACCAAACACCAAACCCAAAATAGCTATCACAGACACCAGACCTACAAACCGAACACCCCAGAAGGCTCGTGGCAGAGTGAACTTGCACCCTTTCCCCCCTCACACTTACCTAAAATGGTTTTAAAATTCAGCCCTCAACTTCCCGCCCGGCGCCCCCCCCCCCAAAAAAAAAAAAAAAAAAAAAATCTGTCTCTAATTTCAAACTCAAATAAGCTCACAGCATGGTGGCCTTTGTTTTGTTTTCTTCTCCCCAACTCCTCCCTGCAATTGCATAACAAAAGTGTCTAAATTCACACCATCTGGCCGATAAAGACACAGGCCCCAGTGGCCGCCTGGCCCAGCTGATTAGAGCTCCTGTCTAGTCTGAGCCTTGTGGCGAAAGTCACAGCTGTGGGGCTTGCTTGCACTCAATACAACTCTGTTATTAGCCAGCTGTAGGCCCTGAGACTACTTCTGTTCAAATTATAATACCTTTTAACCCTCTGAGCATTGAGGGCATAGAGGGTTGCTGGCAGCAGCATAACAACTAGTTTCCTCTTAGTTGATAATTGGAAGAAAAAGAAGAAGGGAAAAAAAAAAAAAGAAAAAAAAAAAGAAAAAAAAAAGTTATTCCAGGAGAGGAGACTGTTTACCTTGATTTCCAACCACTGCAGGGAAGGCTGCATGTTTGAGAGAGATCCACCTAATAGGAACTGTTCCCATTAGGCTGTAATAACCCAAATGAAAAATTTCAGATCTGCAAATAAATAAATAAAACCTCTCATGGAAAGCACTAATTACTGAGAGTTGAGAGTTTAACTTTCAATTGGTATGACAGATTGTTGTAGCCGTATCAATATTTAGACAACTTTCCTGCTAAGCATGCATCTGTCACTGTCTGAGTGGAAGATGCGGAGTTTTGGATGCGCTTGTCTCTCTATCCAGCAAGAATATCGGCGTGTGACTATATAGAGAAAAAAAAATACAAAAAAATAAAAAAGAAAGAGCCTACCTTCAACTAGCAAAGATTGGAAGAAGGGGAGCAGAAAGACAGACAGACCCTGCTTTTTAAAAACAGGAGGCATCAATTTGGACAGCAGAGCGGGTACAGTGCATTAAATTTTTATATACTGTTACTAATGCAAACTAAACTAGGGGCTTTAAAAATTGATGCTGCCACTTAAGCAGCACACAATGAGGAACATTTGATTATTGTACTTAAAAGAAATAAAATAAAATGTCAAGTTTAACTAGAATTGGATCCGTTCCCTGGGCATTATTCAAAGTGATAGGTATAATGCCTCTTCAGGATACACAGCATCCTGTGCAGAGGTACTTTAGGAAAACAAGACATTTAAAATCAAATGTCTTGATTAGGCTGCAGAGCGCTTTTGCTTTGGTTCACTAATCTGTGTTTTACATGGAAAGGACACCCCTGAGCTGTAATTCTTCCTTGGCTAATCTATCAAGCAGGAAAGTTCAGCACAATCTGAATAATGGTTTACATTTGTAGAACGCTGCCTTAAATCAAGCACGGAATATGCTTATAGGCACCAGTGGAGGCCAGGTATGTAAAAGATGAACACAGCGTTTGATACTTTGAAGGCAGAGGAAAGAAGCAGGGAAGAAAAACAAGCCAATTTTATTTTAAAGCACTACGTTTGCTGCGCTATTTTAACTTCCAGAATAGAACCTCTCTGTACAGAAAAGCAGAGACAGACAAAGTCCGCTGACTTATTTTATTCCCACAAACAAGAACCCAATCATGTAGCGATTCAAGGATTTTTCTGCTTCACATTCAGCTAATTACAGAAGAGACCTTCACTAGCAGGAAAAGCACTATTTAAATCTGTACATAACTTCCAGGTGTGCCAAAAAGTGACACGCAACCCTTTGATCTTTGCTACTGCATCTATAGATCCTCGTAACGTGCGCGTCGCGTGCAGCCCATCCACAACACGAGCTGTGTTTGCGCATACATATGTGATAATTGCTCAAAAGTAACAATGCTCAGCGTCTTAGTGAAGGAGAGCAAAGCACAACAGATAAACACTATGCGTTTGCTTGATTCTTATTACATTTAACCATTACATCAATTGTTCTGTTCCTTTTAAGTGCTGAAACTGAGACTTCCCCTTGACAAGCCTGCCCAGATAAGCTGCTCTCACTACTGTAGTAACTTGGAAGATGACTTAGAAGGAAAAAAAAAAAGTAGCAAATAGCAGCATTAAAAGAAGCAACATTCAGTCCAACTACGTAACCACCCCCCCACTAATACAAGAAATCACAAAATGTGTTTAATAAAGGTCAAGATTGGTTTTGCCTTTCATCTTATGAAAGAACATTCTACGCACAATTTAGCACATTTTAATATAAGAACATTGACTGTTTGCATTGTTATATGTATTGAAAAAAAATTTAATTACACGAGAACAGGAAAAGTAATAAGTTACCATGGAAGCACGATGTACATACATAAGGTACATGTAACTTCAGATTTATACAAATGTTATTAAAAACATCCTCAACTCATTTTACCCTCTAATTTATAACTTTACATATTAAAAATAGTGTCTTTTTTAATTAAAAGATTGAAGTCCTATAAATATTGCTTACAAAATTTAGAAGGGAAGGATTTGGGCTTTGGTTTGAGAGTTTTCTTCCTTGCTTGGATTTTTGGAAGGGGAGGAACTAAGCAAAATTAATTATGTTAATTAATTAAGAAAAGTAGAATATTTCACCAGAGAAGATTACAGGGAGAATACCTTTTAGTTTTCACGTAAAATGTCTAAGTCAAACTGTTCATAAAAGGTGCACAGGAATTTTGTAAGAAATAAGTACGTGCAAAGGACTGATTTAGATGGCACATCCAAAGGCCTAGTTTACAGAAGAAAAAGAATGCAGCTCAGGCTGCGGGCCTGAGCCTGCTAAATCTGTTGCACAAAAAAACAAACAAACAAAAAAAGGAATCTGTATCGAATCCAAATCAAATCTTATCCACATATAGAAAAAAAGTCTGTTGACACGCAGTGTCTCTGACTCAAAAACCAAACTCGTCCTGCCTGCAACTTCATCAGAAAAGCCCTTCCAACATCCATGCAAGCAAGCCTAACAAATTGTATGCCATTAATAAAGTCACCTTACCTGCACATGACTTCATGAGTGAGCAGAACTCTGCACATTTCAGGATTCTTGTTCTGTCCTTCATAAGTTATGGGCTAAAAATGAAGAAAAGGGGTAAGTCAATAGCATCAGGGTTTTACTTGCTGGTGATAATATCCAGATTGCAGGTGAAGGCTTTTTACCTTTGTCATGATCAGCAAATAAATGCCTTCCACAAAGCCTTTTGGAACAGGAAGGCAGCTTATACAGTAGTGTTGATAAAATGTGGACAAAACCCTACAACCTGGGGGGGCACAACTTCAGAGAATAATTTAATTATTCTCAAAAATAAGGCAAAAATAAGGACTGTAATACATGTGGGAAAGAGACAAAAATGAACCAGAGATGAAAAATTATGCGGGGCAAAAAGAAGAAAAGAGTGAGGATGAGGTGGAGCAGGGTAGCCCGGCATATATTAGCTGTGCTCACCTGCTTAGTGACTGAATCAATGAGTCTAACATACAGATCCTGTTCAGTCCTGACACCTAGAGCGAGAGAGAAACGCAGTCATTAGTACTGCTACATGCACCTTTCCTTACAGAACAGACACATTTAGCTTCATCTAGTGCCTTATTAAAAATCCTCAGCAACACCAGCTACTTTTGTTTCCTCTAGTGTGCTTCCCAAACCCATCGCCACGAGGTAATCTTCAGAGCCCATCCCTGCGATAAGGAGGCACCACAGAAGGGAACTGCAGTGCATTTTAGAAATCACCGTGACAGCGCCTACAAACCTTGCCTCAGTTCAGTGCCCACAGAAGATGACTGGAAAGGGAACTCACCGTTGCTATAAAGGAGTTGGAGTTTGTAATGTGTGCCGTTGTTTGTCTTTTCATTGCCTTGCTCCTTGAAAGAGAATTATAAATAAATAAATAAATAAATAAAA
This sequence comes from Oxyura jamaicensis, assembly GCF_011077185.1. NCBI lineage: Eukaryota > Metazoa > Chordata > Aves > Anseriformes > Anatidae > Oxyura > Oxyura jamaicensis. The sequence goes on along the minus strand of NC_048914.1, from coordinate 2,622,227 downwards.
ATAAAAATAAATCTTCCAGAACTTATTTGGCACATTTAAAATGCAAAAACTGATAAACATGATGGAAGTGACAATGAAGTTCATTAAAATTCTGCGAGGTGAATTCACTGATTGGGATATATTAACCTTCCGAATGACCCAGGACAAACTACAGAATACTGCTGACATCTTTTCCTGTAGGAGTTCAAGAACTTCTTTTCCTCTCTTATTTGCTATTATGCTCTCAAGTTTTTCAAGGCAACAAGATGAACGTGTACATAGCAAGTCAGCTAATATAAAACAGACTGAGAGTAGAAATGCCTAGTGCTTCTTGTCTTTAATGTGTTCATTACTTTGCAACAGTGTTATCTGGAGTCACTATTGATATTTATATCCTGAAGGTTACATTACAGAGTGTTTTCTTGAAGGATTTTTTTTAATGTCATTTTCTAAAAACATTATTTATGAGCATCTTTTACAATTAAAAAGTCTTTTCCTATGACTAAGAAAATAACTGTAAAAACAATCGTAGGAAACAACACGAGGTGCTTAACACACAGATTTAAAATACAAAAAGAAATGCTTTTCAGGTCCTGCCACTGACTTTGGAGCCTTGAGAAATACATAACCCGCCAGACACTGACACATTACAGGTCAGATTCCACTCCTCTTAGGGAACTAATAAAACTTGGCAGATTTGATTGATTTTTAAAATAAAAAATAAAATCAATCATTCTTTGTCCCCCGTGATTTTTTTATTCTATTTCCAGTGGATTTATGAAATTCCCTTTGTATTCCTGATACAACCTTACAAGTCTTTTCAGCTAGAGCAGCACACAGAGGGCAGCAGCTTTTCCAAAGCACCTGAACCCTGGACCAAGAGCTGGTTTTATTTTGCTAGGGATCTGTACAACAGGTATTTTTAAAGGTGAGCAGCTCTGTGAGGGAGAAGAGATGAAATCTGGAGGGGAAAAGAGGGAAAAGAAAGACAACAAGCCTTACTTTATCGTTTTCTACAAAGTCCACAAAAGCAGTCCTCTCTATTTCCACAGGCTGCCCTTGTCTGTCGTAGAGAGCCAGAACAAAGTGGAAGAAATTGGATTTCCTCAAGTTGGAGGGTGGCTGCTTTTCAAAGTGAGCTCTGGACAAAGCCACTCCGCTGTGGAGGAAACACACGGGATAGGGTGTGGGGGGAGAGACAAAGACATTACAAATCCGTGCAGCAGCAGTACGAGCAAAACGACAAGCGGGCACGGCAGAAGGGATTCGGGGAGAAGCCCGGAGCGGTCGGCCGGGTGCAGGTGCCGCTCCAGGTCCCCCTGTCCCCTGCCACCGCCGGCTCCGAGCTTGGCGCTTCCCCCGGCGGCGGTGCCCAAATTTGCAGCCGCTCGTTCCTGTGCGGCCCCGGGCGGCGTAGCTGCACTCCGAGGGCAAGAATACCCGCCGGGCTCGGAGCGATAAACCCGAACAGTTGGTGCTGAAGGCGGTGAGGTGTTTTCCTTCCTCCTCGGCCGGCACCTTTCTGGGCACGGAGCGCTCCCGGTGCCCCCCAGCCTGGGTTGCTTTTCTCGGAGAAGACAACCGACCTGAGCGCGTTTCCTACGGACTGTCAGCGGCACCGACATCAGCTGCGGTACAAGGCAGCCGCTTTCGGGCACAGCACCTACTTTCCCCAGCAAACAAAGTTGGTCGCCGCGGGCTTTAGCGGCTGGCTATTTGACCGGCGCCTGGGTGTGTGGTTTGTGATTTACCCGGCGAGAATTTGAGTTAGGGAGCCCCCGGCTCCGCTCAGCCCCGGCGATGGTTCCCACGCATCTCCCGGCTTGGGATGTTTGTGTGCCCGTGGTGTCCCGACCTGCAGCCCTGTTTGGTAGTGAAACGAGCCGAGCCTCCCTCTCCTAACGCTGATTTTTACCTCCTGCAGAGAAAATAGGTGCCCGTGGGCACCTCCGTAGCACGGAACACACAAATTCAGTCTACCTGCAGGACAAGCTGGAAGGCAGAGCTGCTTTGGTGTCCCCATGACAGCTCTGCTGCACGGGCAGAAGTATTCAAGGCTTTCGGAGCTTTCCCTGTGCTTTCCCTCGGCAGAGAGGCACGGGGTGAACTCCCCGCATCTGCCACAACCGCACCTGGGGGGCTGCCTCTCGCCCTGCAGCGAAGAGCTCGGATTTGGGGTTTCTTACTGATCCCTGAAAAAAAGCGGCGCTGCCCCCAGACAGTCCAGCGCGGCTGCACCTCCGCGGTTCCCCCGCAGCCCTTTCCTTTTACTTTCGGTTTTCCCGGGAATAAACGTACCCGGTCCTGTGTCCTTCCCCCACACACACACACACCCGGATTTATTAAACCATCTATCGGCATCCTAAAACTCTGATAACTCCTCCCATGGTGCTTGGGAAACCTTGTTCGTGGATCAGGCCGTGGGTGGGGGCTCCGATGTACCTACCATTCCTACAACGTCCCACCCGCCGCTGCGTGCCCTCACCTTGTCGCTATATTCACTAAAAAGCAGCTGGCTCCCCGGGCTCGTTCAGCTTTCCCCTTCCCGGTGCTATACTGGTATTTTTTGGGGGAAAAAACGTATCCAGAGAGCGAGGGGACAAGTAGATATATGGTACTTAAAGGAGTTCTTATCACCTCATCCAAAAAGGGAAGAGACTGGGACAGCAGTCCTGTGCAGATTTAGCTGAGGATAGGAGAGGGGGAAAAAGTTGGGGGGGGAAGACACCAAAACACCAACCCCCCCCAGACAAGAGGAAAAAATAAAAAATAAAAAAATAATAAAAAAAAAAATAAAAGGCCCCAAACCCCACAGCGACCAACCCCAAGCCCCGGCGGCTCCCCCCGCGGTGCCAGGTCCGCTCCTGCCCCGGCAGCTGGCAGCAGCAGCCGTAGGGCCGCGGGGTGGGATCTGGCCGCTGCCCCCGGTAGTTCCAGAGCCGCCTGAATTGAGGAAACCAAGATGCGCCGGGTGGGCGGGCGGGGGAGAAGAACGGCACCGAAGTTGGTTTTAACTCGGTTCCCTCCTGTTCGGCTGTCTACCCCCGAAAAAGTGGGAAGGGGTCGCCTACAGCGCTGGGTACGAGCGGTTCCCACCAAGAGCCCTCTGCGCTAAAAAAAATATAAACATTTAAAATAATAATAATAATAAAAATAAAAACGATCGGAGCTCTGTCATCCGAGCCCGCGCTGGATTTTAGGGCTCCTGATGCTCTCCGGGTTTGAAGCTCCTGTCTCCAGCAATAGCCGTATTGTCTTGAGCCTTCAGTGAGTAGAAAAGACCGGGAAGGAAGAAGGGGGGTGTCAGAAGGGGAGAAAATAAATTTAATGTCAAATGAAAATAACAAGAGGGAGTAAGGAAAAGGTTTGCTTAAAAATAAAAATAAAAAAGAAGCACGGAAGAAGAGGGGGAATGCGGTGACGGTTACCTTTGTGCTGCTACGTTTGCATCCACAACCCCAACGTTTCTGACCCAGGACCTGACGGAATCCATTTCAGAACCTAAAGATTTATCTTTCAGAATTGGTCCTCTTCCTAAAGTATCTTGAATCCCAAACATTTAAAAAGTCTATTCCAACTGGCAACAGTTTCCTTGGGGGGGGATGCGGGAGGAGAAGAAAAACACGCAGCCTCTGCAAGTGACACACACAAATCCCAGGGAAGTGGAGAACTTCAGCGTTAAAACCAACTTCTTCTGCTTTTAGGTGCTACGTGTGTTTTAATGCCTTCAATGAGGGGTAAAAAGTTTGTCCTCTCGCCGAGCAAAAGTTACGCTGATTCACTCTTGCCTGGGATCATCATCATTCAAACGCGGGCGAGGAAACTGCATCCAGCAACCGCTCGCGGGTAACGAGGATCACCTGTTTCTCGAAAGACAGGGGGAGAAGGATTGATTGCTGCCCAGTCCGGGGGGGGGAACACAAAAAAAAAGGGAAGAAGGGCTGAGGATGACTCGGGGAAGGCAGGGGAGCGGGGAGGGAGCCAGAGCGTTGCGGCGGGCAGCCCGCGCTGGGGAGGAGCCGCAGCCTCCCGGCCCCGACACCATCAATGGGGCACGGCGGGCAGGGGGCGGGGCCGGATGCCAAAAAAGGGCATCTCATTTGCATGGTTCTCCCCGATTGGAGGGCTCAGGGCGCGGCTCCCCCGCTCTGCTCCGGCCCCGGTGCCCGGCCGGGAGCGGGACCGGGAGCGCGATCGGGAGTGGGGCCGGGACCGGGACCGGGACCGGGGCCGGGGCCGGGGCCGGCTCCCGGGCACCTCAGCTCGGCCTCCCGGCTTGCAGCCTCCCACCCCCACGCGGTCCAGCCGCGCTAACCGAGCTACTCCGCAAAGCCGTTAATAAATACATATAATAAATTAATTAATAAAGCAGCCGCGCGGGTACCGGGGCGCCGGGTTTGAAACGGATCGAAGCGATGAATGGGGCTGCCCAGGGAGGCTCTGCCCGCGGGGTGCCATCCTGAGCGCCATGTCGCGACACGGCCAGGGCAGCCCCCGTTCCTCCAGCCGCAGCCGGCTCCGGCCTTAAAACTTCTCGTAAGGTCCTGCCGACGGAAAGATGGCCCGGGAAAGGCAAGCGGAGCTCCCCCAGGCCAGCCGGCGGTGAGGCAGGACGCTACCTGTGGTTTGAGTTGGGTTTTTTCTTAAAACCACTTTGTCTCGCTGATATTTCCCCCCCGGCCCTTTTGTAGCGGGATCCGTGTATAGATCTGCCTCTGAAATCCATCTAACAGCAACGCGAAAACAGATTTCAAGACAATGAATGCAAATCTGTGCTCAGCGACCATCTGCCAGATGAGGGAATCAGATGTTCGGTAGTTAAAGGGACAGCGCCAGGATTTCCTTCGCTCATTATCCGCAGCTCCTCTTTAACCCGCTTTATTTTTTAACGGGATGAGATTAATTCGGAAATCGATCTCGTATTTCTAACTCCTTCCACCCGCGCGAGCTTAGATTTCAGAAGGCACCTTTCCGCTAAACGCCGGGTTATTCCCAGTGAGTTTGATACAGTTCTCCTGCAACAAAAATTACAAATCCAAACCTTCCCCGAAGACTTTCATAAAACGTATCCTTAATTCAGGCGCGATCGAGGGCAAAGCCGGCACTCCGGATCCCTCTGCCTACAGAAGCGCCAGACTTTTGGGTGATCCAGATCTCACCCGATCCCTGCTCAAGGGCATTTCCCACCGCAGCCCCCTCCCCAAATTGATCAACGCGCACCCGGTGAATTTGTCACGTTAGCCAGGGGCAAGGTGGGCGTTATAAAGCAAAGCACCGACAGCTCAGCGCTGCTCCGAGCGGAGGCCAACGCCGGGATGTTCACAGGCCTGCGATGCGATTTCTCCAGTCAGAAAACAGGGTGACACGTCCAAAAAAAAAGAAAGAAAGAAAGAAAGAAAAGTAATAGAATAAGAACACGCGATGTAAACGGACGCGTTACCGCGAATTTGGTTTTACTTTCGCAATAGGCACGGGTATACCTTTCCCCCGGTAAGAGCCCCTCGGTGTACTGGGATTATTTGGGGCAGTGGCACCCTGCGGAATTCCCCAAGCGGGACTGCTGGGTTCCCATAGGGAAAGTGCTCCCCTCGACCTTCAGCCGCTCGGCTGCGGATCCGGACCCAGCCCAGGAGCCCCCCCAGCCCCAGCCCCGGGGCCGGGCCAGCTTTAGGAACAATGGGGACTCGTGTGCCGCGGGGAGCCGGGCTTTTAGGGCTTCACGGCGGGTCAGAGGGCAGCGGCGCAGGTCAAAGGAGCTGCTCTCTCCTCACCCCAAACAGCTGCCACCAGAATTTGGCACTTCGGGGACAAATGACGAGAGCCGAGGGCAGCGCCGGGCCGGGGGGGGGCATCGCTCCGCCGGGAAGTCGCTCCCCTTTGGGGTGCATCTGCAAGAGGCAGCACTTCTTAAACACCGCTGGAACGCCAAACACTGCGTCCAGAGCCCCCGTTTCAAGCGCTTGGGTTACGGAGAGTTGCGAAAAGCCCCTCTCGGCCCGGCTCTCCTGATGGCAATTCCCCGAGAGAAGCGAGCAGCGGTGTCGCTGCCACCGCGCTGCCTTGGGGTCCGCGTTGCGGGTTACGGGAGCCGCTTCCAGCGGGCGGTGCCAGGTGAATGCCGCCAGGGAACGGCGGCGGGACGACCCTGGCAAAACCAAACCAAAACCCAAAGAAAATACGCACACACGAAACCCTGCGAGCTCAGCCGAGGACAGCTCGGGCAGGAGAAGGCAGCCCCGAGCAGCCGATCCTTTTCTGGTATAGCTCCGAGAAGTGCCCGGCACGGCCGGGAGCGTGCCCCAGGCTCCTGGGCCCCGCAGCAGGAGGAAACATAGGCTGGAGAGATTATCAAGTACTTTCAAAGCATTACCCTAAAAACGCGCTTGTTTCCTCTCACGTTTAAGGCGAAAAAGGGAATGAAAAAGGCTAACCTGCGCCTGGAGAAGACCCTGGAAAGGCAGCGTTTCGTTCGCGTTCCTACTCACTCGGGAGAATCCTGCATCCTTCAGGTGTCTCAAGGGAACAAATTGCAGGTGAAAGTTATCCTTTTCCCTCTGCCACTGATAACTCCGTCTTTATTCAATAATCTCACTGAAAGTTTCCCTCCACAACTGCACCAGAAAATAAACGTTCCTGTTACAAACAGCTTAAAATTAAGTCCTGCACAATGCAGGCTGTTTGCATGCAAGCACACACCACATGTTTGGAAATACAACGGTATTTGTCAAACAAAGCACTCCCCGAAAAGAACTTTCAGGAGCCCAAGAGCAGAGCAAACAAACCATTCGCTTGCAGAGGATGCCCTGTGCCAAAGACGTGGCTCCCAGAAATGAGAGCAGGTTGTGGTCTGAGCTCTTGGTACGTGGTCAAAGCACTTTCAGATCTGGTTTAGAAGTCCACTCCGATTCAGGAACGTACTCCTGATTTACAAGACCCCCATTTAACTGAAACAAGAGAATATGCAAAGCTTCTTAAAACGTTTAATACAAGAAGTTTAAAGCAGTTCAGGTGCATGCAACCAAACCATGTAAGCAAATCGAGCTCTGAACTGAACAGTGCATGCAAAACAAGGACTTAAACAACGAGGTGCTTTTGGTTGGACTGTGTACATAAAACTGGGCTTACAATAAACCTAAAGGTTCTCTCAGAAGCAAACTCACAATTTGACTGCTGGAAGAAGTTTAATCCCCAAGTATAAAATTGCTACCCCCTCCCTCCCCCCCAAGTGCATTTGGAAATATCTAGAAACGTGTTTTTACAGCTATAAAATCCTGAGCTGTATCTGGGCTCACCCTCTTTCTCCTGCTTCCCTCTTGCATCGTAAAGGTGCCATTTACTGGAGTCAACTCTCCCGACTGATCAGCGCTTATAGTGTGCATGTTTCAGAGATTCCACTGATCACATTTAGCAGCATTGAACAAAGGAATGCTTTCAAACTTACAAATGCATAAGTAAACATTTAATAACTTCTTCTCCACCTTATCTTTCCCAAAAGAGAAAATATTGCATCCATCATATCCTCTTCCGAGTTTCCCATTCACTCCGATAAGTAGGTGCTTTTTGCAGTAGAACAGAAAAACACATCTGCTAGGTTTTATATCCATTTTTTTTTGTTTTGTTTTAAAGATACTTTTACTGCCTTTTGCCTAGCATGGTTTTTGGAACACGTTAGCAAATAATATTTTACCATCGGGAGTATATGTTCCATTTTATTTTATAATGCAGATTTGAGAAGTCTTAGTGCTGAAGTTTGTTTTTCTAACCACATGGAGGTTTGAACCACCAGGCATAGTCAGGAAAAATGCTTTAAGTGGGTGTATATTTGTGCTCGTAGTCTCATTTTCCAGTTTATAGAAAACAATCAAGGGCAGCTTTTATTATGTCTTTGCATGTCAGCTACCCTAATTAATCTTCCTCGGGAAGAAGAGAAGTTGAGGTTATCACGCCTTTTTAGTTCCACCACCTATGCACATTCATGACCCAACTCCAGCTGTCAAACATCTCCCACAAGAACTGGGTAAGTGCAGACATACTGAAGAGCAGAATTACATTCACTCATTAACATATGAATCAAATAAAAGTGGTCCCCAATACTGCAAACATTCTTATATGTAACCTGTATTAGTCACCAGAGTGGCCTTACAAGAATTACTTGACAATATGCACATGCTTAACCTCATGCTTAAACATCTGCACAGCAAGGGCCTCTTTTTCCTCGCCTCAACTCAATGCAGCTCTGTCTTAAACAGGTGTCTAACTTTAATTACTTCAATAGGCACTCTGAAGTGATGCCACGGGGACACTTTGCCTACTTAAGAGTCAGCGCAGCTTAAGCCTCTTGATAGATAAAAACTTGATTTTTAAAGTGTTTCAAAATACAGAGAATTGGGAACACTCTGGACTTGCAGTTCTTTGGTGGAGCACAGCCTAACATTTCCATTTGGAATTTCAAGTTACTGTACTAAACAACTACTTTCATGCAAACTAGACTGTAGCAGGAGTGCCCAACTTGCACTTAATTCCTAGTTTGCCAGCTCAGCCTGTGAATAATAGATATCTAGAAACATATCTAGAGCCTCCCTGGTTGTACTGTTGTAACAGCACAGCTGTACTTCAGTTCCACCAACTAGGGCTAACTACCTAGAAAAGCTTTGCTTCCCAAATCTGGAATTTTCCAGGCATATATACACATATACGTGCATATATTTCTTAGAGAAGACTCAGGTATGTGTATATGTTTTCTAGGAAACAACTATACTGAGTTTTCATCCTTGCATAACTCCAATAAGCAGACACCTCAGACTTGCCAATAACCTTTCATCATTTGGATAAATCCCAGGTTTCAACACAAAGATGGAGGAAGTTACAGGGTTTGGTTGAAAGCCTAGTACATTGTCAAAATGGTTTGACTTCACAGGTTTGGGATCAGACCAATATTATGCTGTTAAGCTCAATTATAGCCTTTGTTTCTTTTACTTTGAGATGGTTTTACGTCTAAATTTCAATGCTTGTAAAGCTTTCAAGATACTTGCAGAGACAAACTTATATAAGTAATGCAACGCTGTTTGATGACCAAGAAGCTGAGGCACCAAAAAAGTCACAGTACACAAGAGAGAATAAGGGTCCAGCATCATCTCCAAGGTGATTTTTCCTTTACTGGGCCATTTTCCCAATACACAGAGCCACCCATGAGAGCTAAAAGTGTGCAGTCATGTAACATGCACGCACAAAGAACCTTGGCTGGGTTCAACTTTGTGCTGCTCATGGATGTGCTGCTGATGCAGGCGGTTTTCAATCTGCAGTTACATAAATTAGTGCAAACCAGTTCTCAAAGTGCTGTTGAGTTTTGCGGTTTAAGAATTAAAGCAAGTTGTATTATCAGGAGCTCCAATTGCAGGCTTCAAGGAAGAACTTGAACCATTTTGTATAACAAAAACTCACTCATCGAGATTCTGAATCTGGCTAGAGGTTATTGGTGCTACCATCAGACAGATTATTAGGATGAGGAAGATATCTCTTGGGGATGGTCAATAATCAAAACATCTGCCTTCTGCAAAGTTTTCCTGTGCCTTCTTTTAAAGCATCTGGTACTTGAAGCTAAAATAGAATATACAAGAAGCTTAATCTAATCTGACTAGTCCTATGTTCTTTCCATAAGGCAAGAAGGAGGTTGTTAAAAGCTCAGTATATCATAATTAGAGCTTTACTACCTTGGAGAGACAGTTCTGTTCCTCTCTGAACTGTATTCAATAATCCAAAGAACATTTTTTTCTTGATTTGGTGGAACTGAAGTATGAACACACCTAACTTCATAATGCCAACCAGACTTCTATCTCAGTAAGTGGCATTCCAAAAGCTGCCAAGTTACATAACCTGATTCTGGTCCCGCAAACATTTATACTTGTATTACAAGCAATGAAGCTGCAACTCCAACTGCTCACAACAGATTTCTGCAAGGTTACAATTCTGAGCTTTCATTTGGGAGTTTATTCTAAGTCATTAGAACCTTGTTTAGCCTAAACATTATTTACCGGGGGGGGAGAAATCTACTCAGAGTTCTAAGCCTTCTGTGCTAGTCAGTTACAGCTTACCATTTGAACTGTTTCTTTCATCACCAGTTTTTGAGTATTCATTGGTAGGGTAAATATAGATGCTTTGAAATGTACACGTACCTAAATGGGTCTGCTGCTTAAAAGTATTTGGTCAGCCTAGTTGAACATCATCACATTCCCATCATCGGTACCAGGTAGTGAAAAGTAATGTTTTACTAAATAACCTGATACTATTCAAGTATTTCCATTGAAGAGTACTGCTAATAATACATGTATTTAAAAAATTAAAAGGCTGTACCACATGTGCCCTGTAAGCTAGCTAAGCCAGAACAGGTGGATAAAGAAAAAGCTCCCATGTTAGCTTTGTCCCTGATAGGCATACTGTACGTTAGGGGATCTAGCATGTTTTACAGTTAGTATGTATATAACACTCTTAGGTGGGGAACCTCAAGCATGTTTTCTGTATCCAAAAACTAGACACAGTAAAGAGGATGGATAAAGAAAATGGATGGATAAAAAAGATGGATAAAGCACACCTGTAGAAGGTGATGGGCCCAAGGCTGATTGGCAGATAATAGCCAATTCTTCTAATAGCAGTTAGGGTAAAAATCTAAACATGAATGCATAACATGAGAAGTGGATCTCTGTACATGCTTTAGGATTCAGTCAGTTCAGATTAAGGAATCAGCAGGAGTGCTCACTCAGGTTGGGCTCACACTGGTGAAGGAGCATTAGGACAATGACAGGCACCTCTGGGATACGCAGCAGAGCCAGGCTGGGCAGTGTGCAGGTGTGCCCTGCGTGAGCTTCATTGTGAGCCATGAAGTGTCTGAATCGTAGCAGACCAGTAAACCATAACTCCATTCAGACATTTTCTTTGTGTTCTCACACAGATGGAAGAATAAGGACTGCCACATGCGCTGTGAGGCATTAGAAGCTGCCTCTGCTCAGGATGTGCCCCTCCTGATGGGCTACCCGAGCTTTGCAGAGTCCTTGTGCACCAGCGGCCTGATACAGGGTAAGGGCGAGAAGGGGACTGGAAGAACAGCAGCTCTCCATGTGCAGCCTCCCCCAGCATTTAGCTATTTGCTGAAGTGATAAGATGAGGTTTTTGGTGACTCCAGAGCCACAGGGCATCAGCGACAACAGAAGCAATGAGCAGGTTCTGAGGGTTTCGGAACACCACCCTAAGCTGACACAGCTTTGTCATCCACATGTATTCTTTGGCTTTAGGGAAGGAAAACACCCTCTGTTGTTTTCAAGAGCATGTGTTCAGAGCATCTGAAGGGTAGAATATGGTGGAGCATATGGCATATAATTTCTTTTTCCATTCATAATCTGTAGCAAGACAGCAAAATCAGTTTTCGTAAGTGGAAGCTCCAGCTTTCCTTTGGAAATATTTCCACTGCCACCTCCTTCAGCATCGTCTAGATGCAAGCGAATGTCAGTAAAGCAGTAAGTTATCATCGCTAAGGATGGTCTAAGGAATTGGGTTATAGTAAGTACATGCCAGACAACCTAAAGGCTTTCCACATGCTTGCTACTTCCATCAACACCTCCTGTTGGAAGTACAAACAGTATGGGATGGCTCTATCAACTTACTCCACCCTTATATGCCACCCCAGTGACTTAGGTCTAATCCAGAAGAAATAAAGCTCTTTCACTGCACTGCTTGCAAGCCAAACGTTAGAAGAGAGAAAAGCAGAGACAAAGGGAAGCCAGAAGGAGAAAAGAAGACAACCACTCAGGACACTTCAGACCACGTGGTGTAGCTATTCAGTATCTCAAGGCCAGTCAGTCACTTCTGAAGACTTGCCATCTGTTTATTCTCCCCTTCACTAAATCACCTATTTGGTCAAAGCATTCTCCAAGTACTCCATGGGATAGAGGCAAAGAACTTCAACCTACAGCACTGAAAGCTGCCTCAAACACCTCCTCATATTGGCCCCACCTCATGCTTAGCCTAGAAGAGAACCTCAAAAAGAACTAATGCCCTACAAACATGTGCCCTAATAGCTACAGCACTGGAGATCCCCCTGAATTTCTGAGGTATGAGATCTGGGTTGTCACTTAAGAACGCGGTGTGCGCAGGCACCCTTACACCCCGGATTTCCTCCACTGACCCTGACCTGAGGGTACCTGGAGCACACGCTGTGCGGAAGGCCGAGCTGCCAAGAGGCACAGCTCGCACAGCCCCCGGAGGGGAAAAGCATTTTACAAGATGGTTTATGGCATCTTATTTTTCCCCATGTAGAATATGAATAATGTTAATGGTGACAGAGCCTACAGGCAATAAAAGGCCTTTGCAGGTATCAAACAGCTTCAAACTTTGCTTTGGCTCTCTGCCAGCGGTACAGCCAGCCAGTGCTTCCTTCCCAAGGCTAGGCCCTGTGGCCACTGTGTCCAAGTAATTACAGGGCTGTACTGGTGTTCAGAGAGAAAGCAGACAGGAAACTATTTTGATGTAAAAGATCACATGAAAGTAGAAAAGAGGAAAATTGTGTTTTGTGTATACCTGCCACTTCAGCGTGGCAAGAAATAAAGTGCAAGATGAAACAATAAAAGACTTTTTTCTAGGTGTTTAGTCTTATACGGCATGCAACTTAAGCAAGTTTGGCCAGTTGGTAAGGATTCACATTGCAAAGCAAAAAACCCTGATCACTGTTCCTACTGCGTGTCACTTTTTCAATCAGGCAGGGTAAGCAACATGTAGCACCAACAAGTCACAATATTTTGATGAACTAAGTCATCTTAAGAATTACTTCCTATTTCATAGTTCCAAATCAACAAAAGTCAGTTTTCCTTTGGTGGTTAATCCAATTTGAAGGAGTACTTTTGAAGAACTGGCAGTTTTGTTTTTTTAATTTTTCCCTTATTTTCTTGTTTTCATTTCTTGATTTTTATTTTATTTTGCTGCTTGCCACCACAAGCTAGTTCCCATGAAAGTACAATACTGCGGCTGTCAGACAGGTCGTTTCTTCATTATCCATAAGTTGACAAAAGCCCTTTGAATAAATACCCAAGCTTACACACTTATCTTACACCTCCAGTTTTTTGTTAGGTTAGCTCATAAGCTGAATGCCTTCATTTACACAATATCAAGAAACCCTACAAAATGGTTGTCTGTTTTTCTTCTTTTTTAAATTATGATCACAAAGGTAAGCTCTTCAGCACCTGCATTAGGTAAATGCTGTCGGATTATTCCTGCTCAGTAACAGAGGAAGTGGGAGCATGTGGAAGCCAAAGTTAGAGCAGGTCAGCTGCAGGGATGGGGCTGGATCTCAGGAGCTCCTGGATTCTGGGACAATGCTATCCATGAATGGGAAAGTATTTCCCCAAGGCTCAATTATTGGCACATTTGCCATATACCCTGCAAAACAGCAACATTTAAGAAATAAACCTTCAACAGCCAAGACACAAACATCTGTTTTGAGGAACATGCTGTGGGCTGGGAACAAGACAACCTTTGCCTTTCCATCCAGCCTTGGTTAAGTCAGCCAAACACACTGACTTGTGTTTCACGCATCCTGAAACTTGAATCACTGCACTGACACACCAACACGTACATAGCACATATGAGCATATGTACATTTATAATGCATATAAATGTGGGTTTGGCTTTCCACTAGAGGTAAGTCTTAAGATATTGATAAAATGTTATTGTGGAATTCCACAATATTGTTCAACAGCTGCAAAGTTTCCACTTCCACACTTTTTAAATGGAGAATGTAGTTTACAAGTATTAACAGTTAACAGAACTGCCATTTTACACCTGAACTTATTATTTTTTAAGATAGGAACTAAATATTTGATCACCTGATGCATTTCAACATCTGCACCGGTTTCCTTTCCCCTAGTCTCCTAGGTAGATTTGTTGTTCCTGAGTACCACAGATACACTTGGGGAACTGGACCAGTGAAAGGTTTGCCATCAGTTTCAGTGACAGTGAATTTGCTCTTGGCCATCTAAAGGAAGACCAAAAGTGTCTTGTATAGGGCGCTGTGCAGTCAGGCCCAGCAAGGCAGTCCATGTATTCAAGAGTTCAAACTTGTGAAAGTCAACAAGTACGGGTCAGAGCAAACAAAGGGGCATATTCCTGCCGGTTAGATGTAAGAGCAGGAGTTGGCAGAGAACAGAAGTCCTTACCAATCATTCAGATTTAAAATTACAATTCTATGATTTAATCCATTACCTTTGTTTAAAGTTCTTCATAGCAAAGCAGATCAATTCTGACCTGCGTTTTTCCTACCACTGCCCCAGTGAAGCTCATCAAGAAAGATAATTCTTCGGAAAGAGAAAAGATTACCCATCTTGTTTTAACTTTCCAAAGTCTTAGGCGTTTGGCAGGCAGCTTTCTCCTCACACACTGACAGATGATTGAGAAGGGAAGGTGTGTACATGGAGGGGGCGGCTACACCTTCGCTGCTCTCGGGGTACAGGCGATGACAAAGAGGCTGATAAGGCAGCAGCTCAGAGCACTGCAGGAAGGCCCTAAAGAAGCAATGGAAAGATCTAGGAGGAACCGTTCTGGTGGAGGAACAGAAGGAGGTGGAGGTGTAGTTGAACTGATGACCCAAGATGATCCCACTGGTGGTACTTTCAGCAGGGTAGGAGGAAACATGGGGAGAACGGCAGCTGTCTGCAGACCCACAGAGGCAGGAGATCCTAGTCCTGGAGGAAGAGCCTTGACAATTTGGGTAGGAAGACAAAAAACACATCTTTGCAGCACTAAAGTGGGAATCTGGAGGCTCAGAGTGAGGCCACCTGGCCAAAAAAAAAAAAAAAAAAAAAGGCTCAGCACTGTCTCAGTACAGGCTGCCCGCTGATTAGCATCTCCTCTGAGCCCCTGGTACTTAATGACCTGTGCAAGTGTGTTAACAATTAAAAGAAAAATGCTGTGGTGCTGTACCTCTTAACATCTGGAAAGATTACAAGAGTACTTTACATGCTCAAGAAGAGAAAGGATGCTAGCAAGTTAAGCACTCCATGCACATGCCACGACTGAAGAGGCCACACGGTGCACAAGAGGGAAATAGAAGGATGATGTACTCTTAATTTACAGATCAGAAATGGAGGTCTACAAAAAAGTTCCACCACTTGCCTAAAATCACACAAAGGCAGGAAATCAGCCCTACTCTGCCAATTCCCAGAGCTGTTTTCCAAACCACGACCATATTCAGTCCTCCTATAGGGCAGTTACTCCAAATTGCTTAATAACGAGGTTGGGGGAAGCAAAAGGGGGAAAATTCCTAATAAAAAAGAGCCCCTTCCATCAAGCAAGGTCCTTCTGACTCTTGGTTTGTAATGGAACAAATGAAAAATTACACGTTTGATCTCTGTTCCCCAAACAAACCTAGCTAGCACACAAGACAAACCTCAAGGACAGCGTTCTGTGTACCGTTTACCTGTGCAATGCCACCACCTTGTGGTCTCTGCAGTCACGGCACCACCAGAATCCGTTTCTCCAACAGTAAGCAAACCTTGTATTCTTTTGCTGCTTTATTTTGAGATAACTTTGCTTAGACTTCACTTGAACAACTCGAGCAGCTCTTTCTGGTGTGTACTGGTGGAATTTGATGCGTGGTTGCTCACACACTGCTACCGCAGAGCTGCTACCTGTTCTCACGGCAGCTAGTAGGGCAGGCTGCATCCACCGAACAGACATGACACCTCCTACTCACCTCATCCTGAAAAAATCAACTCCATAGCACAGTTACTCTGGAATAGCAGCAGACTCTGAATTTAAGGCCCATCTTTTAGCTCTAAGAGTAAAGGCATGCTGCCTGTTTCGAGCACAGGCCATACGACGTGTCTCTGAAGGCATGAATCCCAAGACCCACAGTGATTTCGGTGTAAAGCACAACCCCCTACAACCCAAAGGAGTTCCTTTGAAGGAGGAATTATCTTTTGGGTTAGACCAACTTTTGGTGCCTACATAGACCACACCAGTAACAAGTTTGAGCAGGAAAAGGAAGATCAACAAAAAAGGGAAGATCTCCTTTCCCTAACTGTTAGATTAGCATATCATGCCTTTGCAGGACGACCGAAGATCCACAGATGAGACGCAAAAGAAAACAGATAATATATAAGTTATCATGTTTGGCCACAGTGGAAAAGAACAACTATTTTTTGCAAAATTCAGTTCTATTCTAACTAGAAAACGCTTATCTAAAACTGCCATGAAGAAATAAAAATACTTCAGATATCTGCTACTGATATAATCAAGACATCCTGTATGATGTAAAGCTGGGCTGCTTTCCAGGATACTAGCACGTATAAGCATTTACAGGAATTTTTCATGCAGTGACCAACACAGACCTGGTTCAGGGTCACATCAGAGCCAAGAAAACACCTCCCAAAAAAACAGACATTGACAGTCTGCAGCGTCCTCCTCAGAGGCAGAATTATATCCTCCATTTGCACTACAGCTTCTTTGATGCAACACATGCTACCTTGCTGGTTTGATACTTGCTTTACCAGTTAATTTTGCAGTTCAGCTTACATTCGCCAAACCATCAGAGACTTCAGAGAGCTTTACATCACAAACTCATTCCAAAAATATCAAAGGCTACTACCTTTACTCTTCTTGCTGCTTTCCTTCTACCTTGCTGCCTTCCAGGCCCATGCAGTGCAGCCTCAGAAATCTACTAGTGAAATAAAAGGCTATGAACAGTCATTCCTGTCACTTTTCTCACTCAGATAAGCTCCAAGGTCCAATTTCCATAGGCATTTGAGCATCTAGTCCCTTGAGTTCCTTTGAAAGTTAGCTCATATTCCTTTCCCCAAAGCCCACTAATATTTGCAACATTCACGCACTACATTTTAATCTCTTAATCTAAATTACAAACACTGTAGTCTCTTTACAGCATTCACAGCACACTTAACACAATAGGGTCCTTATCACCAATATGTATTTCTGCAGTTAGCATAAATACTCACTGGGGAAAAAAGTAGCCTTATTGTGTAGGGATTGCATTTCATTTGCAAACAGTAAGTATCTGACAGAACTAGGAGTTAAAAGGAATTGCTTGCATAAAATGCAACACAGGTAACAACACATCTAAGTCCAACTTTCACTGTATGCTTACATATTAAATATTTTTTGTTAAAACTATTTGAAATACTCAAAAGACCACACCTTGCTTTTTGTGTTTGAGGACTTGGTGGTAGTAAAAATAAAGCCGCCCAAAGCCCTAGCAGTATGGAATGCACCAGAACTGTCCAACACACAAAGTAAGAGCACAGAAACATTAGCCTCAAACCCCATTAAATGCAAATAGTGCCTGAATTCCAATGAGAGTCTCTGAAAACTCCAGCTTTACTACCTCACCCCACACCGCTGCTAAATGAAGCGTACAGTCCTTGGGCTAAAAAGATGGTGACTGGCTACCATACGGCTTCACATCCATGAACTGTTTGACTCACTGCATGATAATCCATGACTTGGGTCAAGTCTTTTTTTTTCCAAGATAATTCTTGGTGCAATCTAACATTGTAACAGCCCACAAAGCCGGGCTCCATTCCCGGTTAAGTCACTTGTCACCCCAAGGACAGTTATGGCATCAAAGAACTACCCCACTGAGGTTTCCACTTTGCTGCTTGGGAGAAAAGAAGCGCAGGCACCCTAAAGATCCAGGGCATATGAGTTGCTTCCCCCAGACCTGTCCCTGCACCAGAATTCAAAGGGAATACCTCAAGGGAAGATGCATAAATTAAAAAAAAAAAAAAAAAAAAAAAAAAAAAAAATCAAAAAGCAGACCAAGACTCATCAAGGTACAAAGACACCTATGCTCATTGCATAAATGAATCGTTGCAAGGGGGGAATGCCCCCTATTTTCAGGCTCTGCCAGGCAGCCCATGGCTCTTTTAGAGCCCGGCACATCCCACGCTGTGCTCGCAGCACCAGGGCTTGTCCCCAAGCAGAGGCTGCTCTTCCAAGTGCTGCTCTTCCATTCATTATGTTTTTGAACAGATAATAGTCAGTAGCAAACAAAATTGTTATACCTTACTATAAGAGGGAGACATTCATTACTATAATGCTTCTGTATAACATTAGATTTACAGATACTTGACTCAATAAACAAGTTTCCTAAAATATTTCAGTGTGCAAAAGTGAAACATATGGGACAACCAACCTCTTTGAAATACAGTTAAGAGTCAGACATAATTAGGTCACAGCCATATTGCAGCGCATTCAATTAAGAACAGTTCCATCTCTGTAGTTTTTATCTTTTTATTATTAATAATATTTATTTATTATTTTTAAGGGTCTATAAGCACTGGAAGTACCTAAATCCTATTGAGCATTTTTTTAAGGAGTGGCAGTAGGAAAGAAAAGAAGTTTAAAAGTATTTCTGCAGGTCACCTAAAAAGAGCAAGAATATAAACCAGGGCTTTCAAACCCAGTCTTATCCACAGCAACTAGGTAATAATTTTAAGGCAACTCACACTGGTGATTGCTGTACCCTGTCTTTTGAGCACCACCTGAGCATTAGGGCCTTTGCTCCTTGCTCAGTTCTTACTGCTAGACTGAGCAACAGCAATGCCGTCATTAACACTGGATTGATTTCATGTGTTCCTCCTCACATTGCCACCTCTGTGTAAGGTGACAGCCCTACACAGGACAAGCAAGACAGCTGCCAAATCACAAGCCACTGAGTATCTAAGTGAGGAAACAGCTAACAAAGTTAAGGCCGCAGTAGGTATTCATCCTCCAGCCAGGTTTTCAAAAGAGATACCAGTATACAGGCATAGTCATTATTTTATGCCTGTTTTTTTCTTTTCACCATCACTTCACACAAGCTCAGAAAGGAAAACAAATTGGAGCATTCAAGGAGGTGTCTCCAGACTTTTGTGTGTGTGAATAAATTCAAGAAGACTTCCCTCTTCAAAAGCAAGAGCTAGGTTTGAACAAAACAAGGAGCTGGAGTTGTCGTTTCCACAGAGCAGCTGAAATCCTGCACCTGCTCTCAGAGAAAGCCGTATTACAGCTTACCTACCGTTATATCTTAATGCTGCAGGTAACAACACCCTTTCTGTTTGACATAGCAGGAGACACAACCCTTTCCTAAAACTACTCTAGTATTGCATCCCTTCTCCTAGTCTCATCCCACTAGCTAGATTTCTTTTAAAAAAAAAAAAAAAAAGGCAAAAGTTTGTAGAAACGATGGCTTATACACAACAGAATACTTGCTTGAGTTTAAACAGCTAAGAACACAAAGCACGGTGGCTATATATAACCCACACAGACTTTTTTTTCCGTAAAAAGAGCATCTTATATTTGTCTTCTTCAACACACAACAAGTTAAAATAGAAAATAAGAACATCTATTAATATTTATAAGCCAACTTTTTTTTTTAGCTGCAGGCCTTGGACCTGCACAAGATATTTGTGCCAACAGCCTACAACAGCAGCTTTCTCTAAACTGGTATAAAAGACCACAAAGAAGGCAAATGAACCACTATATTTAAAAAAAAAAAAAAAAAAAAAAAAAAAAAGGCTGTCCAAGAACAACCATCCCCCCTTCCCCAGACTGCTCACAGAAAACACCCCCGTTTAGGCAGGATTACAACCCAGTGATGAACCACCATCATAAGAAAGAAAGAAACAACCATCATAAGAAAGATGGTTCAAATACCATGAGAATTCCCTCATCACAACAACAAATTAAACCAGTTCCTACCAGGAGAATATCTTCAGCAAAGGGCTTTTTAGGAGGGAAAGCCACCCCCGGCAGCCAGGGTAGAGCTCCCCCAGAGGATTTACCTCAGGGGCCAGGGTGGTTCTACCCAGCTCTGGAAGGTTCTGGAACCCCTCAGCAGCTCTGTGAAGGCATCTGTAGCGACTTCTACCTCAGGTAAGTTGTTCCCTCTTCTTCTCACACACCTTAAATCTACTCACTATTCTGCTACATGGTGCAAACAGAGTTAAGTTAATGTGTTGTTTATGTCTTCCTCAAAATTCTCTGTTCTAAGGCCATATGCAAGGCCAGTAGGTAGTGGGGAGGCTAAGGCTGTGCTTTCCTCTGAGGAAAAACACGTTAAGGCTGTAGAGCTATCTCAGGCATTTGAGATTATCTCCTTCCCACATCTTTCAGCAGGGAAAGGCCCCTTCCCAGCACATATCCTGTGCATTTTCAGATCTCTTTTTGTGTGCTGAGGGGAGCTCATGGCAGGAAACGGCTAATAATGCCACCAAAATGCCTTTTGGATGCAGAGCCTCTAGTGACAGCCTAGCACATCACCCTTATTCCTAAAATGTGGCCTCATCCCACAAAGGTACCTGATATGCAGCATCCCTTCAGCAAACAAAACGGCAGCGGGCCAGGGGGCAAGGCCCAGGTGCAGTCTCACAGCCCTGTGAGCTGCCCTAGCATGCACATGCAAAACAAACATATATGCAGTAAACCAGGTATATACTTGAAACATAGAATTTTTCCTCACATCTTCCTCACTTCTGTGAGGAAAGAAGGGGGCTGGAAGTGCCGGCCAACTCTTTCTGATGTTTTTACAGCACTTAGCATAATGGGGCAGCAGTATTTCACATCAGGGCCTGGAGGTGCCACTGTCAAGCAAAAATATTGTCTTAAGGACCAATTTCCGGAAACAATTTCAATTTCAAAACTAATTTATTTGGAAGGAAGAGAATTTGAGCCGCCTCATGTCTAGATTAACAAAGATCCAGTAACAAATATGGAGTTTTATCTGCAGATCAATTGTGCACGTTCAAATCCTGTTTTCACAGCTGCAAATGCATTAGGCAGATTGCAAAGGTCAGGTCTGAGAAAGTTTCCATAGGTGGCAGCATTAGTGCAGTATTTCAGTAGGAAATGGAGATGAGCATTATGGTCTCTTCAGCACTGATAGAAAACTCCCTTATGGGAAAAACCTTCTAGGAGTTAATTACTTTTCTATAGTGCTGTCACCCAACACAGGCAGCCATGCAAACCTGGAGGACAAATGAAGTAAAAAAATATATATAATAAAAAAAAAATCATCCAACAGAAAGGTTGTAACTGTGTCTGAATAAGGCTTAATAATGAACTTGGTATTGGTACTGCTAATTTATAGCTTTTAATAGGCCTGTTACTACTAATAAAAAGCTTTACTTTCAGAGCTTTATTAAGATTCTGCTAGGAGTTATTATAAGACTCCTGTGAAAGGGCATATTTTTACCCTAAGTGTCTTCTTTGGGGTTTCTTTGCCTTTGGAACAATTTAATTCATTCTAATAATTATATGTTATGTGAAATATACTGTTTGAAATGGCTCATGGGTAGGAAGGAATTTGGTAATTCTCACATTTCTATATGTTTGTATTGTATTCTATGAGCTGTTTAAAAATGATTTATGTAATCCCTCTGAGAAGCTATTAGCAACTACCACCAAATTAGGGTTTGTGCAAAGCATTGGCTTAATCACAGCCTGAAGCTCTCTGCTTATAACCATAGTGCACGTAACAACATAGTAAGCTTCTTCAGGTTGCTGGCACATCCAGCATGATGCTTAAACAAAAAGATAGTATCTTCCATGTGCTTGGGAATCACTTTTATTTTCAGATATTGGGGGGGGGGGAATGGAAAGAGTGACATTTCCATGTTTATAGAGTTGTTTCACACATAAATGAGCCTTGCCTGAACAAAAAAGATCTCGACACTCTGCAGCTGTACACCCATGCGTTCAAAAACATCAGTCTAACTACCCGTAAGTATTCTTAGAGCCAAATAGTAATATATAGTCAGTTGGATTTGACATGAGAGCTGTTCCTTTTGGGGGTTATCACCCAGAAAGGATTTCCATGGCTTTAACTTTTCTGATGTCTCAGTGAATAAAGTGTATCAGCCAGGATGATGGTTTTTACTTTCATGGACAGCCAAACTGCAGGAATTAGACTGAAATCCAGAACAAAAGTCATCATGTTGCAGGCCGATAAACAGTAAATGGTATCCACTCTTGTCTTCAGTTTGGGCTAGATTTGAACTGCTGACCTGGAAGGGAAAGCTTGGATTCCATTACTAAACTCCTGAGCATTCCATGTTGTTCCTCATAGATATGGGGCAGACAGAGGTGGGGAGGAAGGGAAGGAGTATATCATCTCAATCATCATCTTTCATCTGTTTGGAAGATAAACAATCAGTAGATATATTTCACTGTGCGCCTAATAGGAGAGTATAATGTAACGTTATCATTTTTATGGGCTAGAAGGCCTCTTGGGACATGGGGGAGCAGAGTAATATATGTCTTTTCTCAGCTGAAAATGTGACACAGTGCAATTATATAAAACATTTCCCACCCAAAATTGAAGGGGTAGCAATGAAATAGCAGCTGAGTCATGAATCTAGCTCTGATTTAGTAGCTAAACCAGCAATTTTATTGAACATGTCTATAAGGAAAAAAAAAAAAAAAAAAGTGCTTTTTCTACTCTTCAGCTCACCTTTTCCAGCCATTTCATTTCTCATAGTATAGGTTAACACAGAAATCTTCACAGAATTTCTGAAATCAATCTTTTCACGGCATTGGAGAAGAGTCCTGAAAGGTGCAAGCATCATGGGAATCAAGAGCAGCATTTAGAGTATTTTAAACTAGGTAAGCACTCATTTGGAGTTTCAGCACCGCAAGCAGCTGTCACGTGTCCTTAGGGTCGGTCCTTCTAGTTGGCATTATATTGCTCTGAATTTTATAGTCAATGCACAGTTGCACTGGTGAACATTAAACAGGCGTTACCTATGTTTTAAAAACTGATTTGTGACTTTGGAAAAGCATACTGTCTTCCTTAAAATTTGTGCAAACAGATGTCTTCTTCAGGTTAGCGAGTAAATTAGAGCTTCAGGGTGAGCCTGCTCAGAAAATGTCCCACCAGTAACAGACTCTGACCTCTCCAAGGCTAGGGCTGTTTTTTATTGTTACCTTTATGGCTGCCCTCACCAGGCACCCTTAATCAAACTTTTTCTGCTTTTTGGTACGGTATTTTTTTCTTTCACCACTAATTAGGTGACTAAATACAATTATAGTATCATAAACCACACTTATTGTGACCAGCTGTATGCAGCTGGTATACTTTAGCTTTCATTGTGAGTCTTGAATGGGCTGTACTGGCAATGCACACATCTGTGTTATGGATGACTAAAGGCGGAGATAAATGAAGAAACATTGGGGGGTTACTCCCTAACACAGCACACTTAGAGCATAACTTTTAACTGTAGACAGTGTCCCACTGTCATACACACAGTAGTAGCAGAAGACTCTACAACTGACTTCCCTCAGCTAGCTGGGTCTCTGCTTAATCAGCTTCATATGTGCATGTGATTCAGAATTCCTGCCTACACTTTTACATTCAGTATTTAGGATGCTGGTAAAGAAATATCCCAAAGGAAGCTGCCTATTTTCTCACTGCTGCTGTTTCACATCTGTCTCATCTAGTTATGCTTTTGCTTCCCTCTCCTGGCTGTTTTCATCCTAAAAAATACAGAGAAAATTGCAGATGTATAAACCAAAGCCCTTAGAGAAGGGTGAAGAGAAGACATTCCCTGTTCTACGACCTGTGTTGGCTCATTTAACAACTGCAATTTAGAATAGAAATTATCCAGCATTTCTGAACTCCCATCTCAAACTTCCTTGCCATCCTGGTACAGCTAACACCCTGTCTGCACATCAAATGTCAACCTTAGGTGCATCAAGGACAAATACCCAGAGTTGCCCTGAAGAACTTGGAAGTATTCCTGGACCTAAGTATTAACTGAAATGCCACATACCTTAGTGAACATAAACGGGAGAGACTGACCAAGCCTGTCTAGGATTTATTTCTGTGGAGACCCAAAATAAATCTCAATAAAGAGAAAAGAGTGGAAGGATTTCCACTGAGGTTTCCACTTGAAGCATTTTGATAACTTTGTCAAGTCCCCACCAAAAATCATAACATTTCATTGATAACTGTAACATAAACTGGACGCCTCATAAAATTTTCACATTTTGATGGTGACTTCTATATTCTTGTTACACAGATCTGAAAGTTAATTGTAACTTCTCCAGGCTTCCCTGCTATTTCACAGCACTTGAACCAATGGTTTTTGTTGCCACTAAAAATAAAGGAACATTCCTTTAAGATAAATTCCTAAATTCCTTTTAGATGAATTTTAAATTCCTTTTAGATATTTCTAAATATTTAGAAGTATCTGTGTTTTGTTTTTTTTTATTATGTCTTAGTTTTTGTGATTCTCCAATGTCTTCCTTCCACTCAATCTCTTCCCCCTAGTCTTATCCCTATTTCAACCATTATATCAATATTCCCTCTTTAAAACTGACCAGCAAATTTCCATTCCTGTTTTCAAACATTTTCCCTAAATATTCTGAATTTTCCCCTGGAGCTAAATATTCTCCCTAGAGCACAGGAATCTCTTGCAGCATGACCCATTAATACCATAAAGAGCAGCTAGTGTGTGTCACATCGATTAGGTCAGCGCTCTGTGAGGTAGGCAAAATTCAGGGAACGATGATGAATTGATTTTTGTTTTCTTACAACAAATTGAAAAATGCAGCAAGCCCACAATTAGTTGCTCTATCTAGCCCACACACTGAACTTAATTAACTATTTAATTAAGCAATGAATTAACGCTATTGTTAGCAAAACGTGATATGGGTCATGCCAGCCACTCTTCCTCCTCTTTTCTGCCCCTCCTCCAGGCATCCACTCAAGTTTTATCTCCACAACAAAACAGAAGCCTCTCTTTGTTACAGCTGCAACACTAGCGGCATTGACGGGAGTACTCATGTGTCCAAAAATAACCAAGCAAGTGTCCATTCTGCTTGGAGCCATCTAGCATCATGTCCTCATGCTTGGCACATCCCATGAAATCCTACACCTTCTCTGATGGAGATTAAAAAAAAACAAGATCCTAACTACTTGTATACATTTAAAGGGGCAATGACTTTGTTTTCCTCCACGTGTGAAGTATTTCTTAAGCATTTACGATACTTGCATATCTTAGCACCAGTTGTTCACACGGTTATTTTCTGTGTTCTTGGCTAAATTCCACCAAGGGTATTTACTTCCTACCTTGAATTTCCCAAGCAGTTTTATCTGATGTTTTCATTTTGCTGTCTTTTGCAATTTTTCTGACATCACATTACATCTTGTATGCCCAGCATACATTTTACACCAAAACCAAAAGAAACTTCAGCTCTCACCTATTAAATCAAATGAAGGCA
The DNA here is from genome assembly GCF_011077185.1 of Oxyura jamaicensis. Lineage (NCBI taxonomy): Eukaryota > Metazoa > Chordata > Aves > Anseriformes > Anatidae > Oxyura > Oxyura jamaicensis. The sequence goes on along the minus strand of NC_048914.1, from coordinate 2,596,994 downwards.
GCTCCATTTTACAAAGCATTATATAATCCCTGGGAGTGCAGATTGCTAGGGAATAAAGCCTGTTTCCAAAATCAGTTAACTTTCCTACCTTCCTGTTCAACTGGAAGGATTTCTGACAAGATGCAAGTGGAAACATTAGCCCAGATTACTTTGTTTTGTTGATGTCTATCAGAACAAAATGAGAGCAATAATATTTAGCAGTGTGCGTAGCTGTGCCTTCTTTAAGAGTCCTATAAACATCGGACACTTGGAAAGCAAAGGTCTGATGGTTTATTCCTGCTGTCAACAGAAGTCCTAGCTGGGTTGGAATGCTCCTCATGGAGATCTTAATTTGAGTTGTCTCATGGCCAAAGCCACGTATCTAAGTGCAGGGAGTAGCCCTGGATAAACATTATTCTGATTCGTACAAATTTATGGCTGTCAGACTGGGCCCTGTGCATGGTATTTTCCAATCCATTCTGTATTCTTTCCCCAGCCTCCCCCTCAAACCAATGTCTCACTGGTTGCAGAAGAATTCAGTGTTGCATCTAGAACGAGTACGTTTTCCTGGTAAGTACACACACGCCCATCACAGTCACAGTGAAAGCAAGGTACTTAATCTTCAAGGGTCACATGTTGTTTAGAGCACTCTGGATCACATAATCCATGCTGTGTACTTACATGACACCAAAATCAGTGGATTTCTGCAACTTGGGAGGGGCCATGCTCTACGGAACTGCAACATAGGATGAAACTGGTACTACAGACTGGCTGCTGCAAGTTATCCTGATGCTGTTGGTACACAGATGAAGGCAGGATTTCACAAAATCCATAACACGTTGTAGCTCAGCCGATCTCAGCGTGAACTCCTGGGTATTAACCAGGTCAGAAAATCTGCAGATCTCCGTCTTCTCTTGCTCTGTAGGTAGGACACTAGCCTGGAAACACAGAATTCACTTTCCAGTTCTCCCTTTGCCACATTAGAGCTATTCATGCTTCAGTTTCATATTTGGACAGAGAATATCTTATATGAATTTAAAATATTATTCTTATGGTATTAAGAAAGATAAGTTTCAATTCCTGAAAGTTTTCCAGGTTGTTGAATGCATTTTCTTTACAGCATAGAGGACAAGCGAGGCCTTTCAAAACCCTTTTGTTGTTGTGGTTGTTTGGCAAAGTACAGAGAAGAAAAGAAAGAAAGAACTACCCTTCGGTGAGCAACAAATTTAATGAGGGCACTGCTTTGTAATGCAATAGACCAAGTTCAGGATCTTGGACAGAAGATCTTGGGCTGCCTAGGACTGATCAGAAAAAACAGAGTTTGGTTTCTGCAGGGTCTGTGGAGGAAAAAAAAGTGTCTGAGTCCTTTGGCACAGAGCCACTACCTTGTTTAGCATCGTTTGGAGACGTGGATCATGAAGGTTAATGTATTTAACAGCAAGACAGTTCTCCTGGCAGTTTTGCGGGAAGTCAGATAGCATGGGAACCCCTGGAGTTGCTCAATGAATTGATGTTCTTGGTAATTTCCTGCCTGCTATTGGAAACAAAACTGATAAGGTTGTTGATTTCTCAGAGCCCCTGCGGAGTCCAGGGAACTTCCAGTTTGTGGGAATTTGAAAATATTTCTAGTGACTGTCCAGTTTGGACTGTAACCAAGTTTTGGAAAGATGAAATTTCTCTTAAACCAGAAAACGCCTGATTTTTATTTTTATTGGGGGGACAGGAGTATAGAGGTTTGCTTTACTCTCAGTTTCTTATAACTTTCTACAATTATGCTAAAGAAAACATAGAATAACAAACAGACTTGTTCTAACCTTGTGGTTCTCCGCCTCAGAGTTTTTCAGCCTTGGATTCAATGTCACCAACAGGAGGCAAGTCACTCTGCACCCAGCTAAGGCTGAAATAAGCAGCTTCGTAAGAGGGGAAGTTGGAAAGTCTGGTCCCTAAGCCTTGCAGCTGAATTCTCCGGTATCTGGAAGGATACAAACTTCAATTTTTGCCTGGGTGGATTCTCTGGAGTCTAATAAGGTCCAAACTCATGGTGCAGCCGCTGTCAGTGGAGGCAAACATTCAGGCTGGCTCACTATCACATTTTCTTGGAATCGGTAAGCAATTGAATATCCTTGAAGCATCCATTTGTATGAAACCTAATTGGAATAGGTAATTGAGTCAACAGCTACTGCAGGAAAGCGGACAGACATCAAGCACGAACATGCTAGCCTTGTTTTGGTTTAAGCAATGGGGCTGGGAGAAGACTTTTTACTTCAGTACAGATAAAGGAAATAAAACTGCAGAAACCCAGCTTCACCCAGTGGTCTGGCATAATGCTAGCAGTAATACTTACACGAGCCCTCAGCCTATTGTTAGGCAAAGTGAAAGGGATTAGCTTGAACCACTTTTAATAATTAAACCTTTCAGTAGTGGTTCAGATGAACTCACTTTGCATGCAACACACTATGGAAATGTTACATGACTAATTGCATCTCTGTGCAGTGCCTGGTTAGACATATCTGGATCTTGTGTCCTCACGTGAGCATCCTCTAAATGCCACATGGTTTATGCAGATGGTTCTTTTCAAAGATATCTGGATGCCTTCTGGATCTATCTGTGCCTATTCACTGTGCTTCTCACCCTTCTATAGATACACCACACAAGTACTAAAACCTCTGTAGTTCTTATCTGAAGACGAATGGAGATATACAAATATCACGGAATCATAGAATGATATATGTATATATATGTCGTGGCCAAGATTTCCCTCTCTGTACTTCAGCAAAACATCTGGCTCACCTGTCAACATCTGATTTTTAAGTTGTCAGCAGGTTCTGTACCTAAAGCCTGACCTAAATGCCACTGAAACTAAAGATCTCTCTATAGTGACTTTGGAGAGAGTGGGCAAAGGGCATAATATACTCACAAATCATTACTAGTTTTTGTGCTACTTTAGTGATAACAACTCAAGCCATGGAATTAATTTATTGCACATTAACATTTAAGTGAGCGCTGCAGCAATGATCTTATCAACCAGATTTCTCTTTCAGGTTCATGGGGTCAGGTTTGTGCCTGGTCTTTGTGTCAGGGCAGGCACCATCTCCCCCTCCAAGGACTCTGAAATCAGCTTCGGATGATAGAACGATGAGAAGGTAGGATTCTAATTGTAGCTCATACATGGCTGAGGTGCCCCCATGGCAAAAGTTCCTGGGGTTGTGCATGTTCAATCTCTGCGACTTGACTGGCAGGAAGAATGCAGCACGTATCTGCTGTATTTGTGCAGCTGGGGTAACCAACAGCGAAACAGGGTGCAGTGAAACAGAAGTGAAGAGATTTTGGTGGAGCTACAGAAATGTCAGTGCATTATGGAAAAAAAAAAAAAAATCCACATTTCCACTTTTTTTTTCTCCTGCTTACTATTTGATTTGCTTGTACACCGGGAGAGATCAGCTTTAAGTCTAAACCCAAGAGTTAGAATGGAAGCTACAGTGCAGCATTTCTGCATTGTAAAACAGAGTAGAAATAGGATTTCAAAAATAAAAATTGATAATTTAATCTGATGACTCAGAAGCAGGATATTTTAGTATTTTTCTGCATACGTGTGTTTGTCCAAAACCAAGATTTGTGTAGTTTAAATTAATTGATACTCAACTATCAGTAAAGATGTTGTTTACTTTTCTTCTCCCTCATCCCTCATGGAGTCTTTTACGAAGTAAATTCTGGTTGAAGATAAATAAATATATATACATTTTCTTCTGGGATATAAATACAGAAATCTCTCTGTTTACAGGCAGAGAAAGCAAGAAACAGGTTCGTGTTAAAAAACACATAAAAGTAACTTCAAAGGAAAAATTCTTCAATTCCAGATACTGAGAGAGGTGCAAAGAAGATAAAGGCACTGAAAGGGAAAGGGAGGAAGGTCAATAAGCAGATAAATTCAGGGCTTACTGTTGTCTAGGATTTTTAAATAGTCTCTAGAGTAGGCCAATTAAGTATCACTGTTAAACAACTTGCCCTTTTCCTATATCTCAGGGCTTCTCTCTACACAGCTACTTCAGGCTGCATCTTCTACTGCAGACCTTGAATGCATGGCAGCCCTGGGGTCTTTGAAGAAAGTGATATGTTTTCCTTTTGGGTGGCAGCAGTTGCCTGTGGCAGAAACTGAGATTTATTGGCAGGCTTAATTTCAAATTTCTGTCTCTTTCACTGGTATCTTGTAAACAGCTTCCCAGTTGCCAAGCTGTGAATGACTAAATGTCTAAAGCATGAGCTGGTAATTTAGTGATTTGAGTCCTGATATTGAAAGCCACGAAAGTTATTTGGCCATCTGCGTGCCCTGGCACATGCACATATAGTCACTTGCACAGCAGTGACAAAATGAAAACAACTAGGCCTGCTGCAACTTTCGATCTGTTTTTGCTTCTCTGAGGATCAAAGAATTGGGTTGGATTTTGAAGGGCAAGGGGAGAGATGAAGGAAGTAATGTAGGGGAATATGTGGGGGAAGACTGAATGGAGAAGCATGGAAAAAACAGACCCTGTGAACACTGGAAGATGTCTTGGACCAAGTAGGGAGATTCCCACCAGGCAGGTGAATTCTTACAATGAAGCATTGTAAGAGAATTGAGTTCTACACTTGCAAAACTTCATGGCTAAATTCAGGATAGCATATCAAGCTTGGGGCAAATTTTATGCAAAACATGACCCAGTTACTATAGGTTCTCAAAATCAGATGTCTTTCAAACTATGCCTAGTTCACAAAGGTTTTCAGAGCAAGAGTTAATTTTTTAAATAAAAATATTTACAAATAAGAATGCTGAGAAATTTCTTCTCTAAATTTCAGCAGCGTTTCTCAGCAGCTTTGACAACTGGAAATGCTTGCAGCTAAGTGAAAAGCTGAAGAAGTTTGGTAAGTAACAGCCAACTGTTTAATAAGCTTTCCTTCTCTAATTATGTGATAGAGGAAAATAGTCTCTCTGTTCTAGAAACATTTCCATGGACTAACATGAATTGTCCAGGCTCAGTACCTCTGAAATTGTAGTTGTAAACACAAGTTACAGAAAATCCAAGAAACCTGAGATGAAGGCATCCTTCATCTAGGGTTTTTGCCTTTCCATGCCCCCGTTAACAGGCTGTGTAACCACAGTTTCTCCCCAATTAAACTTGGTTGATAAGGATGTGAGTCTGATTCATCACTTAAACAGTCATTTACATCAATAAAAACAACAATAAATAATCAGAACCATTTATCTGCCTTCACACAGGGCTGTCACACCTCCAGTCTCTATGCTGCTTCAGTATTCCCAGCCCAGCATCACCACCTCCCGCTCCTGGACCCTTCACGTCAGACACAGTTGGATAGCTTGCCAGACAGCTGCATCTGCTACACAGGGTCTCAGGGCACAAGAGGCTGCCACACAGCTCAACACCCAGAGCGTGTGGCTTCTAATGAGGGCCCGACACAGAAGAGTCCTCCTAAAAATATACTCTCCCCAGCCATCATTCCTTCTCACACATCTTCACTCGCAGGCGTGCTCCCTGCAACCCAAAGGCAAAAGGTTAAGAAATCTTTTTACAACAGGGCCAAATGCAGCCACAGTGGGTACTAAGGATGGCAGAGCAGTGCCTGGCTACGTGTCGTAAATAGACAATGGCTGTTGGTGGGGCTACATTTTCTTATATCCCTGCTAAAGCATCTGCTTTGCATTGTTACAAGTGAGAAGAACAAAGCCTATGATGACTTGGGCCCCCCAAGGTCCCTGGTCCTCAGAGCAATATAAGGAAATAACCTCAAGCAAGTAGCCAAGTTGATTACAAGCCCACGTACCATGAGCTGTTTTTAAAGTATGTTATAAATGTTTTAACTGAAAGACTGCTCGTATGAGCAAATTAAGTGCCATCATCTCTAGTTCATTTCCAATGAAAAAATAGGAACAGAAAGCATTTGCTCAAGGTCTCCAAGGGAATCAACAACACAGCAAGGATTAGAACTAAGGATTTCCTGTCCAATCTGCAAACCACACCTCTCTCCTGTTTACAGTGTTAACTTATTCCCTAGCAGAAAAGCCATGTGAATGGAACAATTCAGTCTGCTATTTTGGCCTCCCTTCCTTCCCTTCTCAGTTCATTCCTGGCATTACCTTCAGACTCTTACAAACCTGTTACCAGAAGAACTCTGGGACAAAGTGAAGCAAGCAGAGAATGTTTCAGAACAGTTTCAGCTCAAATAATATTTGCTAAATTGAAGAAATTTTTAAAACTTAAAAAAAAAAAAAAAAAAAAAAAAAAAAAACGCCCTGGAAATATTGTGCTATTGTGCTGTTATTAATAAAAAGGAAAACAAAACCAAAAGGTAAATTAACTCATACATCAAGGGATAAGTTAATGAATGGCTAAAACCAATCACGCCAGTTACCTGCACACATCGTTTTTTGCACACATGACCCATACATACTGAAGCAATAGTGTTACTGCTCAGAGTCATAGTAAGTGTATGGCTTAAGAATCAAGAGAGTTTTAAAGATATATATTGAGGCTCTTTGCATTTGGTTCCGCCCCTCCTTTCTTTTTTTATGTCATATTTTCACATTTCCCTCTAGAATCACAGAAGCTAAAATCTCCTTGAAAGATACCAAAATATCAGCTGAATTTCTTATGTGAAAATCTTCTTCTCTCTACAATACCAGGGCTTAGGACATCAGTCTGTTCACGCCCCCTAAATACCATGAAGTGTTAGCAACATCAAGCTGATTGAAAGTACAAGACTTGACTAGAGGCTAGGATCAGGAGCAAGAATGCTTGACTTCAAAGACTGCAAGGGCATTTTATTCCAAATTACACATTTAATCATCCCTTCCCATAATCCACGCTTTTTAAGGAACATTTCTCTTGGCAAAGTCAGATCACTGATGTGGGAAGTTCATACACCCTGCTAGCACCACACAGAGCTAGCAATTATCTTCCTTACTGCAATATCCTACTAAAGTTACAAGCTTCTTCAAAGCACCATAACATGATTCCAAAGAGCCAACTGAGCTCTTTTCAGATCAGCTGGCTTTTACATATGTTTTATTAACAATAGCTTCAGAGATACATACGAGATAACTATAGCACTGAGCTGAGACTTGTATTTACTTATGCCTTTTGAAATAAACGTGTGCAGCCGTAATTCTTCCAGCTCGTGGTGAAGGATAATAGCTTGTTCATTAATGCATAAAAGTACATTGCTTTAGTAAGAATCGAAAATAGAAGATACTAAACCCCACTATTAAAAATAACAGGGAAATCCTATAGACAGCAATGTTTTTAACACACTTGCTTTCAGCTTCCTGCTTTTGTTAAGCCAACTCATTTCATAGAGGTCGCTGAAGCCATTCTTTTACCTATTTAGGTTTATTAGTAAGGAACGAGCAATTCTGCTCCCTCAATACCACTGCAGCCCTTCCTCAAAAAGAAACATTTTTGTGTATAGCGCATGAAGTTTAGACGTTGAAAACAAACAACTAAATAAAAAGAACCGTTCAAGACCCTTTGCAGTTCTTTATCTTAGCTCCTCCCCTTCCTGCAAAGTGCCTCATAAAGGTGGTGGTGAGCAAGGCTCTTTTCACCTGTGTGTTACTCTGTGCTTCTTAGAGATGCAGCATGTTATCAGTTAAGTCTGTGCATGAAGTGTTTTTTTTTTTTTTTTTTTTTTTTTTTACCCCAAGATAACTTTTTGTAAAAATTGTTGATGTTACTGTTGTGTTTGTTCCATCAATCTCAGTGTATTCCAAGAGATTGGAGAATGTTAATTATTCCTGTCCTAGAGACTGATAGCACAAAGAGGTGTAATACTTCTTAAAGTATTCTCTCTGAATGCATTTATCGCTTTTGGATTACTTTGATTTTTTAATTGGTACAAAGAAAATTTTCAAGATAACAAATGTGAATTCTCTGCATCAGTAGTGAAAACTGGGACTGGGAAGGGCTAAGACATCTCCTGCCCTTAGGCTGGGAGCAGCTCTACTTAGGCTATTCCCAGTAGGTGGTTATCTAATCTGCTCTTAAAAGTGCCTAGCAGTGGATGTGCTGCAGATTTGTTGGCAATGTGGTCTAGTCTTTAATCGCTCTTACTAGAATAAAAGCATTTTCTGAGCACCTTGCCTTGTGTTTCTGGTGCTTAGTTTAAGATCCCTGTTCTTTTTATTTTGCTTTTTTGGTTGTTTTATGTTTTTTCTCGTTTGTTTTTCTACTGCCAACAGGTTTCAGAGCTCTGAGTTATGTCCAATTTATCCGGAGATGGAAGATTCAAAGATGAAGAGATACCAGGTTATCCTGAACTATGTGCTCTGTTAATCTCAGCTACTAGATTATGGGAGGGAATCAACTTAGGTTTTGTGAATCTCCTATTTTGTCCTGTAGCTGCAGTTTTAGTTTCAATAGGATAAAGTTAGTTTGCTATGACAGGTCTCATATTTTGTGGTTTGATTCATCCTCCCATAGAGCTAACTATAACTCATCAAAACGTAGTGAAACACTTAAAGGCAGTAATAATGTAACTTTTGTATGTGTCTCAAGTTATCCTTTTTTTTTTTTTTTAATTGTAAAATAGTGGAGTATCTCCTACCCTCCCAAACGAGCCCTCCTAGTTAAAAAAAATATATATTTTATATATATGTGTGTGTGTGTGTATATATATATTTGTTTTCCTACCCCAGACAGGTGCTTCCTGTCTACATCTAAGACCTTTTTCTTCTTTACCAGAAGCCTTGTTTTCCCTGTGTTCTTGCCTGTAATTTTGCACTCACTTTAAAATGAATCTCCTGCCAAAATTCAGGTGGATGAAGCCTGTACAAATTGTGCTTAAATAATCCATTAAACTAATATTTTGCAAATTGTGGTTTCAATCATTATAATTTAAACCTGCTCTAAACAGATCATCTTCAGAGCTGGTTTTAAACCAGTTTTGCAAACTCCTGCTTTAATGAATGCATAAAATTCTTTCCAAGCCTAATTAGTTTTTCTGTTTGCTTGCACCAGGCTGAAGTTAAGAGAAAAAATCTTTGTAGTTTCTGATAGAAAATTCTGAGGCTACCCCTCGTAATAGCAGAGCTTTAATCCAATGAACTTTACACTTCTGAGGTGACACAAGCTGTTTGTTTACTGAAGTTAGGAAGCTCTCATTCCATAGGCTTTCCAGTGATGAATAGTTTGGGGTGCTCAGTTACAAACCATTAGATATTACTGTTGCGTGGTTTCCTTTGGGAGATGGCACTCTAGAAAATAACTTTCAGACCAATTGCAAGTGCCGCTAATCTACCATCCTATTCTGCTTTTAATCATTGCTAATACTTAAACGAAACTGTCCAGTGAGTGCTCAGGAGAGAACGATGTTTTATGCCCCTTTGGAATATTTTCTCCACAGTGTAGATGCTAAGAACTGCTAGAAACGTTTATTTTTCCCTTTTCAAAAATAAAATTCAGTGACTTCACTGGAACTGTCCTAGAGAATAGGGTCTGATAGATGCTTTTGTCATGCGAAAGCTTAGGACTGGAAATCCTTAAACGTTTGTTTAAACCTTGGTTCTGGTCAAAAATCTCTGGCCACTGGCAATGGAGATCTCCAGGGCGTTACAAGTGGGACCTGCTGAAAGCAAGCCCAGTTCAGGTAAAGCTTGACTGTCAGCAAAAGCAAATGCATGCCCAGAGAAGACTTCCCGGCATGGCACTTGGCACAGCGCAAATAACACTAAGGGCCTGCCTGCTTGAGGTTGGTGTTGATGTAACCTCAAAGAAGTTAGATGGGTTGGGACTTGCACCAAGTGCAGTTTACCCAGCAAGTCTGCCTGCAACTCATTACAAAACCAGGGTCTGCCTGACCTTTTGTGAAGCATGAACTTCCACCTGGCAGTATTAAGACATGACTTAGCAGTGTTTTGATAATGGTTGTTAATTAAGTGGCTACATGCACAGAGACAATTATGTGAAATTAAGAGTGGGGAAACACACGGTGAATATTAGCAAACATTTTCTAGGAGTAAAGCCTGTTAGGCTGTGAAATGTTCTCCCAAAAAGCAATGGAAACATCTTTTGCTGAGATACTTCAAGCTAGACAGTAGGAAGTACAGAAGGGTATGCTGTAGGGAATTAAATTGCCCTGATGTTAACCGTTGTGTGACCTTGGATGGCTCAGCTATTAACTAAACTCCAGTGATAATTTTGGTGATAATTACTCCCTTTATTTCTAAACTGAATTATTGTAATTCATTATAGTCTTGTCTAATGGGTCAAATTACTAGGAAACTAAAGCAGATACAAAATGAGTTGGTGATAACTCTTTGGACCTTAGCTGTTTGATCAGTGATTTGACATTAATTTATTATTTAAACTGGTTACCAGTCAGATTTCACATCTTGACTTTAAGTTGTAACTTCTGCAGCTCATGATTTATGCTGCTGTGAACTGACCACTCTGTATGTAGTTCACTGTCCTTACCAAACACAACCAGAGAGAGTTTTCTGTGGGTCTCTTGTCCCTACAGCATTTTCATTTCCTGGAGATGGTCTTTTAGTCTGAGTTGAAGGGGTTGGTTTGCATAGCAAGAACTAGTGAGTAAAGCATAATTGGAATAAACGTTCAGCAAAGCTTTGTACTGTTGGTGGTTGTGTAGAAATTTAACATATTACGGTTACTATTTCCCCAGAGCACCTGAACAAACGCTTAAACTCCAGTGAAATCAAAGGGTCATAAGCATGTGCTTACAAACTTTCAGTCAGAGCTGCAAAACACTCTCGCTAATTTGCACTAACCATTAATACTGGAATGAACACTTGCGTTGTCTGAATTAGCAAGTGAACACCCAAGCAAAGACTGATTCCCAAGTTGTCTTGCTAATTACCATGGCTGTGATTTAATGTTAATTATTTATTATACTTCATTATGTTCTATAGCTCAGTTAGTTCAAAACAAAAACCTGAAATGTTGGAATTATGATCTTTCATTCTGGCACCATGATATTAAATCTTTTCTAAGAAGGACTTTGTTCTAATTATAAGGTATGTACTAAAGCTTCATTAATTTATATTACAGGGCTAATTGCAAGTCTTTGCTTTTTTGCCCTTTTTTTTTTTTTTTAGCAGCAGAAGTTCTTGAAACAATGCTTATGCTACTGTGAGGGCCAAATTCTGTATTAATAGTACAGAAAGCAATGGATAAATTGGACTTGATTTGCAATCTTCCCTGCTAAGTGGTTTCAGAACACTTCTGTTTAGGGTTGAGAAAGATGGCTTTAAGGAATCCCAAAACAAGACCTGTTCCAGATCTGGAATTGACTGAATATGGCCACAGATTTATAGAACTGAGTCAATTTATTCCTGAGCTCTGGGAAGTGTGGACCTGGGTGTTAAGAGAAGGCCCTTAACACTTCAGTGATCTAAAAAAAAAAAGCCTGTCTTGATTGTGAATGCTTTCAAACTTGCGGTGTGTCTGTCTTCAGATTTTTGGGTGGCTGTCAAGATGGACCAAGCAAAATACATGGTTCCAGATTCTCCCAACCTTAGGTGAGTTGCAGTTCTTCAGAATGTGCTGTATGTGTTGAGCATTTTTCAAACATTGCTTTATCATTGCTTGCAATAATTACTTGATTTGCATGTGTGGTTTTTGAGGAACGTTGAGATAAAGCTGCATTTGTCCGAAGTAGCCTACAATGTGACCTAGTCCTGGGTTTGTGGCGTTTACTCTCAAGCACTGGGAGCCCAACTGCGTTGGTGCGTTTGTTTAGACGTGTTCAGTTCCCACAGTTCTCTTTTGCACTGAACTTGAAGAGGAACTGAATGGTCTTTCATGTAAGAAAAGCAGCTTCTTATTTTTTTTTTTTTTTTTTGAGCTGGAAATGCGAAATTAGTGTACGTGATGACTTGGGAAACTTGTCTGAAGGCACACTGTGCTTGTGGCAGTGCTGGGCGTGCAGGGTGAGCTCATGAATCTCAAAGTGAAATCTGGATTTGCAAGCCCTGCCCTTCCCGAGAAGGGGGGGGGGGGGAAGCCTGCACAAACACCTGCAAAGGGAAACCCATGACTTTGACAAGATGTTAAAATGGGTTGTAGTGATTGAATTGAGTATGTCCTGTGAGATAACAGTGGGGACCTTAATGTGGGTGGAAGGGGCAGGCTTCTGAGCCAGCAGGGCTTAGCAGAGAATCATATAGTGCTGGGGAGCAAAAAGGTGTTTGGGGGGACTGAAGGGTGTTGGAGGCTAAAAGGTGATGGGGGGGGCAAAAGGGTGTAAGAGGCTAAAATGGGCTGGGGCTCCATGGGGAAGAGCCATGAGGGCGGCGGGGCCGCGCTGGGGCCCTGAGGTGAACCGAGAGCCCCCAGCCCGCCGGGGACGAGCCCAAGAAGGGTCCCAGCTCCGAGCCCCCCGTGAGCGAGCCGAGGCCGGGCGGCGAGGCCCGCCGAGGGCCCGGCGAGGCCCAGCCCGGCGGCGAGGCCGCTCCGCCTTCCCCCCCGTCCCCTTCCCTCCTCCGGGTGACGTCACCCGCAGCTCGCCCGGCGCCATTTTGAAAGTGGAGCCGCTCGGCGGGGGGGGCCGGAGCGAGGCGCGGAGCGGGGGCAGCCCCGGGAGCCGAACCGGAGCCCAACCGGAGCCGGACGAACCGGAGCCGGCCTCAACCCCTCCGCCATCCGCCGCCATCCTTCCCCCGGCCCGGCCCCGGCCGCCCCGCCGCCAAGCGCCCGGCCCGCCCGCCTCGCCGCCCCAACATGGCAGGTAAGGGGCGGCCGCCCCCCTGCTCGGCCCGGGGGCGGCTCGCGGCCCCCGCAGCGCGATGGAAGGGGATGGAGGGGGAGCTTCGGGGGGCGAGGCCGCACGGTGATCCCCCCGGGGGTCAGGGACCGGGCCTGGGGACAGGATCGGGCCCCCGGGGGCTCGGGGCAGGCGTGCCCCGTGCCAGGAGCAAAGCCGGCCGGGTGCGGGATGCGGTTGGATAACGGGGGCTTTCTCTGCTTTATTCCTCGTTCCTTCCTGTGCCTGAGCCCCATTTTGCATCCCGAAGTGCTCGCGGTGCTGGAGGTGTGTGTGTGTGTGCAGGAGGTGTCTCTTCCTCCTCACTTCCCCCTGCGGTTTCTCCCTTTGGGAACCAATTCGTGTCCCCCCCCCGCCGCAAATCGGATCTCCTGCTCGGTGCTCTGCCTCCGGGGGAGCAAGCGAGGGAGGCAGCGTTGGGTTTGTGCTCTGCCTTTTTCCCCCCTCCATGTTCCACCCTCCTCTTCTAGCCAGGGAGAAAAAAAAAAAAAAAAAAAAAAAAGTGCCCACTTGGTTCAAGCGAACTGTAGGAAAACCAGAATTTTGGCATTATGCAGAAGGAGCAGCGATTTTCCTTATACGCCGTCCCCTTTAAATGCCTCCATGGTGCCAGCTGCGAAATGACAAATGAAGAGGGTGGCGAGAGGAAAGCAAATGGGTTGGACGGGTTTGGGGGGAATGGGAGAGGCGAGCACGGCAGATCCTTCCAAGGTATCTGCAGAAAAGCCTTCTGACATCTCTCGTGGAGCGGGGAGCTCGTGCTTGCCTTCGCCGTGCCGGGTTATGTAGTTTGCTTGCCTGGAGTCCTTCAGAAAAGAAATTAAGGCGAGCGAAAAATGCATGCTGGAGTCTGGTCGTGGTCTAGCACTTCAGTTAACATTGAGCCATTTGGTCATCTTTGGAAAGAATGTTTTGGGATTTCAGATTTCCATATCTTGGACTTGTTTTTGCCCCTCAAATTAATGTAGGAGAAAGAAGAAGTCCCTTCTGTATTCTTTGTTATGCCAGAAGTGGTAGCAGACCTCTGGATTAATGTGTAAATGCCATCTGTTGCTCAGCCTGTTTGAATTGTGTTGAGGAAAAGTTCCATTTTGACAGTGGCTTTAAAAAAAAAAAAAAAAAAAAAAAAAAAAAAGGCAGGCCCATTTCAGTCCCTTCCTGTATGTACTCAGCTCCACAGTGATTTGCTCAGAATGCAATGCAAAAGAAATGGGTGGTGATTTTTTTGTGTGTTTTGGTGGCAGGGTTCAAATGAATCACTGCCTTCCGCCGAGGCAGTAATGTTCCTGAAGTTTTCTCTTCGATCCGTTTTCTATGGTAGTAGAACTTGTTAACATCAGATTGCTTGTTTGCTTTTCTGCTCGGATTTGGTGGTGGTGGTTTTTTTTAAGCTGATAACTGCTTTCGTTACTTCTGCGAAGAGACTCTAAATTTGTGGTAAAATTCTTTTCTTTAGCCTTCAGTGTGTAGGTTCAGTTCTTTGTTTTTGTGGGAGGAGGAACTGAATGACGTGCGTGGCTTATGTTGATTGAGAGATTGAAATGTTCCAAAAATGCAGAGCTTTTCTGTCACTTGCTGATGAAGTTGTGTGCGTGTGTTAGTGGGCTTCTGCTATATAAAGTAGGAAGAAGCTTGATGTGAAGTAGGATGTTATGTGCTCTCGTTTTAAGTGTGTTTTAAGTTAGTGCCGCGTTACTGAGCCATGCGAGCTTTCGGTGAGAGGCATTTAGCGCTGCTACTGCTTACGCTGTTTTTGACAAACATTGCTTGGGACGCTGGCAAGCCCCTAATGACAAAAACAATATCTGTAAAGGAAAAAGGTGGGGAGGGGCAACTTGCAATTGTGCCGACATCATTGCTGAGGAAGTAGGCGGGTGCAATGCTGTCTGAAATTCTCGGTTAGTAACTATTGTGGGCTCTTTGTGTTGCTCTGGGGGGGTCTCATTTTTTGTATTGTGTTTTTCAGGAGCTGGAGGAGGAAATGACATTCAGTGGTGTTTTTCTCAGGTGAAAGGCGCTGTAGATGATGATGTAGCAGAAGGTAAGAGCAATCTTTTTTTTTACTGTGACTTTTTTTTCTGACTTTCTAGGTACATTTTAGAAAGACACGAATGCAATCTGTATTGTATGCAACTTGAGCAAAGCAGGTGGATAGTAAATGTGCATTCAGATACCTAGACTCAGATCAAACTGCGCTATGAGTCTTGTTCACGTTTGTAAGAAGGGCTAAATTGAGGCTTCTGAAGTATTTTGCGGGAATTGGTTCCCCAAATCGTTAGTTATGTTTTCCTGTCATTCAGCTTTTGCTTTGTGCTTTTTCCTAATCTGCAAAATGGGGAATGTGATAGGTGTGTTCCACAGGGAGGTGTCGTGGCAATTAATTAATGCTTGTATTGGATAAAGATTAAATGATTTTTCCCAATTTTTCCAGTTTTTATTAGCCAGAAGAGGAGGAAATCAGAATACTTGTGTGTGCTTGCCTCCTAAGGAGAGACGTTTTGCGTTTGAAATGATACTGGGAACTGGCTCAAACTTTTCTGAGCTAGGGCTACTAGTGCTGGCAGTGACAAATGTCATCTTTTACTAAGATGGCTGCCTGCGATTGTGACTGCAAAAAGTGCTTGTTCTTCGTTTTGGTTGGGGATTGTTAGAGGAGTCGTACTTACTGCGTGCTGCTCAGCGGTGCTAGCGAGCAAAATTTCGTCTGTGCTCTGCGCTGGCCTCTCTTTCTTGGGCCATGAGTTCCTGGTTGCGTAATACAACCTGTAAGATCAGGAGTTAAGTTTTCTTTGCTAGCAGTTGGCCTTGTCAATTATGGAATTTGTAACATTTCTTTTTTTTAAACATACCCAAATGCTCCGACTTGCAGACAAGTGAGATTAATGTTGTATTTAGAAAAGTGGTGACTACGGTTCCCGTTATTTTCCCATTTGATGTGTGGTTCGGATTAACTTCCAAAGGCTGAAAAATGAGTATAAACATGAGACTTACTCTTATTTATTAGCTACAATTTGTGGCAAACAAGGCACTCTCAAAGACTTGTGTGATTTTTACAAGCTGAAAGATGGCTTTTGGAAGCAAGAGGGCTGTAATATTTTTTAAAGCTGAGTTTTGAATTTTTCAGGGAGTGTATTTCCAAGCTTGAACTCCAAAGTACAGTTTAATGAAATACAATCTCTTTTTTCCTCTGACAGACTTAAATTCTGTAACCTTTATTTTAATTTCATATCAAACTAAATACTCCAGTATTGCAAGAATTCCGGTTGTGTGGCAGGTGCTTGCAAATAATTCTTGGTGACAACAGTCCTGGTGACGCTCACATAATAGTAACAAGCGGCTCTTGCAGGGAACTGGAAATGCAGGAGTCAGGAAATAGTTTGTCCTTTGCTTCCTTAGCTGCTGTGAGGTGCTGTACTTTGCTCTCCGCCAGATGACTTGCTGGCCTCCTGCTTCCTTCCGGGCAGGTGAGCAGCTGCGGGAGCGAGGCAGGGGGTGGAGTGCAGGGAAACTGTCACCGTAGGAGAATTAACCAGCTTCGGTTCAGCCAGCCGCTCAGAACGCTCTCCAGAAAACTGCCTAAGTGTTTTGGACCGTATGGAACACGTAGCTTTCTCATTTTGTGACCCAAAGAACAGTTTTGTGTCGTTGCCAGCTGTAATTGACTTCCGATGAGTAAGTGCAGACCCCTCAATGTGCTGCGAGACGGCCTGAAATTAAATGCCGAGATCCTGGAACGAGGTCCCCGCATTGGTGTTATACTTGATTGTCGTGAATTTGTTGAGCTGAAATTCTAAGCTCTTCCTGGGTATTTGGCTCCCACGATACATACTGGAAATTGTTAAAAGGCAGCTGTCTAATCATAACGCAGCTTTACCTTCCCTGCAGTCCTTGGAGCTCCAATTATGCTTTATAACGTCTGTCTGTAATCCTGTTGGGTTGATGATGTAGCTGAAACTTATTTTTTTTTTCTGTACTTCTGGCTTTAAGGTTCACCTTAATAAAATGAAGCCTTGTGTAGTTCTTGCAAAATGGGAACAGCAATTTTGCATGCTCCTGGTCCCCCTACAGAATACTGAGGGACAAGTCGGCAGTGGCTCCAAGTCTGCTCTGACCTTTCTTCCCTCCCCGCCTTTGTCTGCCTTTTTGTGGCAGCTCCATGGTGAAAGCTAAAGAAAATTTTGCTGTCTGAAACTTCAGTGATTCTTTAACCGCCGTGGTCTGCAGGCTAACAAGCGTGGGCTCCAGCCATGGCTGGGACTGAGGACGGTGCCAATTAGGCTAGGGTAGTACCAGGGCGTGGGGTTTTGAAGTGGCTTTGGAGCTGGGATTTGAAGAACTGACTTTTGTGGAATACTGAGACTTCCTAGAAACAGCCAAGTGAAGAAAACAAACCTAGAAGAAATCAAAGAAGTACGTTTCACTTTTTCTTCCCATTCTGAACAGAATGTTGTGATATTTGTTGAAGTTAGCACTAACTATGTGTCAGCCAAGGGACCTGCATCCATTCATTACATGAAGCAGCAGAATGTGAACCCGCAGTCTCCCTAAAATGCTGCCTATAAAACAGACCAGTGGAGAGCAATGCTTCTATCGATGCATAACGATGGCAGCAACTTCAAAACGCTTGCAGAGTGCTGGTACAGAGCTTCCAGTAGGTTTGGGGTCAGGTCTGACCACCACACAATAGGAACGGCCTCCAGTTCTGTGGGTACTGAGGCTAGAATGGCTGGCTGTTATAAAGCCAGTATTTGAGGGTTTGTTGGCTGACACGTGAACTATCAGGTGACAGTTCTTCGTTCTCCGGCTTCCTAAGCACCGTGTGGTAGGTGGATGCAACAGCATTTCCTTTGGAGATGGTGAAGATGGAAGGACAAGGGGGGAAACTTGTGAAACCTAGGAAGTGACGATGGCAATGGCCAAGGCTGCACCACTCTGCTTTGGCAGAGCTTTTGTAACTTCAGGAGCGTGGCCGTGTGAGGAGCAGCCAGCTCCCCTCCAATCTCAGCACGTTTGGAGCTTGTCTTTGGTTGTCAGCTTTGGCTGGCTCTTGTTTGCATCAAGGT
Source organism: Oxyura jamaicensis (assembly GCF_011077185.1). Lineage (NCBI taxonomy): Eukaryota > Metazoa > Chordata > Aves > Anseriformes > Anatidae > Oxyura > Oxyura jamaicensis. Next base: position 2,579,181 of record NC_048914.1, on the reverse strand, counting down.
AAAATACAGAACTTGGACTTCAAGTTGAAATCTGAGTGTCAGCATCAGAGTTGATGTCCTTAAAATTAACCGATGGCAGAAGGTTGCCTTTTTGTCACGTGGCTTCTGCTGTCTCTGCTTTTGAAACAGCTGATTCTTTGCTCAACAGAAGTCTTCCTCCCTTCTCAACTTCCTATTTGTCTTTCTGGAGCCCACTCCCAAAACGTATCAGTGCTCAACTTCTTATCCTGACTACTCAGAAGAATCTGGACCCCGGATGCTAGATGAGATGAGACTTTTCCAGGGGTGAAAACAGTCATTGTCCTTGATAAATTCAGTGATTCAGGGTATCAAAAGCATCTGTAACGCACGGATTTCTTCTTTTGTGGCATCACTGTTTCAGAGCAGGAAAGACTTAACTGTCCAGAACTGCTCAAGAGCAGACAGGACCACATCTTCTTAGTAGAAGCTGCAGAAAAGGAGTACAGAGATTTTCTGCAGTTTCTTTGGTTTTGTTCTCCTGCTGTTCTGCTCTCTGAGAGGCAACATAGTGGTAACTCCACTTGGAAACAATTTGAGAACCGTGAGTTTAAACCATCCTTGAAAACTAGACGTTAGCTTAATGGAATGAGTTTGTACTTCAGAACAAATTAAGTCAAATTTGTTTAATTACTTGGCAGAAGGAAAGGAGTCAAGCTGCTGTATCTAAATGTTCTTTCAAGTGTAATCCAAAGATACGTAAAAGTCTGATGGTCTGCGTCCAAGGCTGGGAGCCAGGAACCTAAGTCCTAGGCTTCAGCCCTGAGATCAGCCCTCATCGTGGACAAGTTGTTTAACTGCTTGGGGCCTGAATGCCTCTGGAGGAGGCTCTGGAGTATCTGCTGTGGGTGCTGTTACAGAACCATTCTCTGCTTTGTTAGTAACCTATCATTTGATTCGTGTTTCCTCTTTGTAGCTGAAACACTGCTGTATTCTGCTGCAGTTTGTGCAGATGATGAAGGGATGAAGTCACATTTCTGTCCCTAGCCAAACTGAGTGTGGTCAGAGATGTAAACAAAGTTTGACTTCTCCTGTTCAGGAATGTTTTCTCCATTTGATTCTAGGTATGTTTTATCTTAGAAGTGTAGTTTTGTGCTTGCTCTTGGCAGACTTCAAACCTGCAGAGCAGCTGTGGGGACTGTTACTGCTTCAGCAGTGGTGCTTTGTCTTCAGTACCCCAAAACAGCTGTCATTAACGGTGAGGAAACTGAGGCCAGGAATGAGAACTGCAGCAAAGAGCAGCCTACCAGCATCTGCAGCTCGCTGTCTTCTCTTGCCTTACCAGAAGACTTTCTCTTGGTCAAGTAACACCTGTATGGAATAAGGGTAGGAGCTGCTGAGCCTCCCTTCAGAAAGCTGGGTGGCTGTGCCCTGCAGACTGCTCCTGGTGGCACCTCCTGTGCTGTTGGCTGAGCAGCTGCGTGGCTTCCACGTGGGGTGGTGTTGGGGGGACCACTTGGGGAGCAGAGCTCCCACCCAGCTGCGGCTGTGGGCAGGAGTCGCAGAAGAGGAACAATGGGATCATTATAGAACTGGTGGATGGGCTTTTTTAAATGCAAAGTGAGGCAGGAGGAGGAGGAGAAAAATTCTCAGAAGGCGTGAGGAGGGTTTGGGATACTAATGCTGGTGAAAGATTGGGGTACAGTTATGGGAGGGAGCTGAACATCTGTTTGAGAGCTGTGGTTAAGTTCTCCGCTCGTAAAGTGATGTCAATTAAGAGGACTAGCAGTAGGTTTGTTTAAAGGGGTAATACGAAATACGCTGTTGGATATTTAAAAACAAAACAAAAAACTCCACTGAGGTTATGGTCCTGTCCTGCCTGTATTCTTCAGGCCACTTCTGTGTTACAGCTCTTACTTCCAGCTCTTAACCTCCACTGTTTGTGGAATGGCTGGCTGCATCTGGAGAGAAACAGGCTGCTGTGCTCTAGGAAGCGCTGGTCTGAATTGGCTGAAGTGTGTGCTTGTGAGGTCGCCCCAAACAAAGAGCATTTAGCAGACAGCTCAACAGTAAGAGGCTGTCTGGCTCCCCAAAGCTGTTGTCCTCTCCTGACGAGAGTTCGGTAGCTTGGGCACTTCAGCCTGTCAGTCATGCTGACCCGTGGTGTGCTCCACTCTTCTGGGAAGCTTTTGCACTTAGATGAAAAATCAGGTGGGAGGAGGATTGTTTGTGGTTTTAGTGTTGTGAATACAGCAGCTACAGTGATGAAGCCATCAGACATCAACCCTACAGAGGAGTGTGGAGATCCTGGTGGATTACAGCTCTGTAAAAATCCTGAATTTTAAAGGTGCTGCATTTTTTGGGTACTTCCACCCTAAGAACAGGCTTCTGTAGCTGCACAGAACGTGCATGGGAGAGAGCTGAAATGAAGGAAACGCCTGGTGGGTGCAGTGCTGAAGTAAGAGTTAAGGGCTGGGTGTTCCTAGCTGTACTGTTTGCCTTTTTTTCCCCCTGCTGTCTTCTGACTTGCCTATTTAGGCCATGGCTACATGTTTGGCAGCATTTCTGCTTAAAGAGGCACTCCTTCCCACTCCGCTGGCACCAGTGTGCGTGTAACTGCACAATGAACTTGTCTGGGAAGCCGATCCAGCTGAAAAATACTTAAAATTGTGGTTTTGACCGGATTATTTCTCAGCTGAATTGAACCCTGATCTGGTTCTCAGTGCTGCGTGTGCTTGTGCCAGCACAGCGTGACGAGCGAGCGAGCTGCTGAAAGGAAGAGGAGGAACTGTGGCAGGGAGGCAGTCTCTTCATAGGATTTTATGTACAGCCAATGCGAGACCCTGATCTTTAAGTGCTGTGCTACTCCAAATGGTAGAACAGCTTAACAAAAAGGACTTTAGAGCTTTGCTGTTAAAGATATGCTCCGAGCACGTGCAGTCTGAAGGCCAGCAATAAATATATCTAATACTGGTTCCGTGTGGTAATTTTAGGAGGCTGCACTAAAGCACTGCCCTAATAAAATGGGTCAAACTTCATGTGGTGCACTGCTGCTTGACCGAGGTCCTGCCTAGTTGGTGATCGCCTTTGGAGATGTTTTGTAGACTGAAGCTGGTCCAAGTCTGCGCTGCTGTAGGGGGAAAAAAGCTTATTTTTACTGGGTTACTTTGCAGTCAGATCAGATCCCTGAACTCAGGGCTGTGGGGATGTGCAAACCCTCATGGTGTGAATGAAGAGGGGTGGTGGGAATGTGCCCAAGGGCAGGAGGAGAGTGCGGGACCCCCTTGCGTGGTGGCAGCGGGGATTCGGGCAGGTAGGAGCCGACTGGCAAACCATCCTCCAGTGTTCACACAAGCAGTCTGAAGGAGAAGCAAACCCTTCTTGTTCAGCATTTATTAATTGCTATTGTTTCTCTTAAAAGCTGTGCTGCTGTTTGTATGGTTTAGTTTCTTGGAAGTTCTCGCAGAAAAGCATCTCAGTTAATTGGGAAATGGATTACTGACTGATTGCTTTACAGTAAAGCGCTTTAGATCGTGTAACAAACGATAATCTATTCTTACCATGTCTTACCACTCTTAATATGATTTGAAAAATTGATCCCTTGTTTGGGGATTTCACTTAAACTAATGTCTTGTCTCGCATTTAGGTGCTAGAGAACAAGGCCTGCCTGTTTCAGGCGCTCCTGAAGTGCGTGTGCAGTGCACCTGCTGTGTCCTGTGCCTCCTGGAGTAAAAATGCCCGTTGCTCGTGGCACCGAAGCGAGGCTGCCTGTGCTTTCCTTTTAGGAAACACTGTGCTCTTGAAGCTCTTTTATTTGTGTAAGATGCTTTTCTTACTGCCTTAAGGGTATTTTCCAGACCTTTTTTCCTATTATTCATAACATGCAGTACCATAACCGTCTACAGTATTTTTAGTAGGGAGTGCGAAGTTTTGTGGAATAATTCAGCCTTCGGTAATTATGTGAAACTGTGAGCGTTACTGCTCTAAAAAAAGAGGAGTGAAAAGCTCTGACACAGGCAGCAGCTCTGTGAGTCGTGACAGCAGCTGCCGTGTTTCTATGACAATCGGGAGGAGAAGTGCAGGAAGTGTGTTCCTTGAACCAGCCTCGGCTGGGAATCGCCCTTCACGAAGCTCTGGTGGGCTTTAGGTCAGAATCCAGACAGTTTTGAGTGCAATATGGGCAATATAACTGTTCTCATATTTTATGGCTCAGTTAAAGCATGCACTAGCGAGATGCTACTCGTGTAGGGTTTGCACACAGGTAAGCTGGAAATAGGATATTGTTGTACTGTGCGTGGGTTTTAGGGGAAAAGGGGAAAAACAGGCACTGCTGTCTTCGCCCTTCACGCTGCAAGGTGAGGAATTGATGCTCTGATGGTGTTGCATGGTGTTAGATTTACGTAGCAGGGCTTCCTTTAAACAGTGCACTGTCCCTCGCTTTCTGGCTACCCAAAAGGCTGCTTTAGGGCGTTGTTTGGGGCTGTTTGTGGTGTTACCTAGCAGTGGGTTTGCTTTTTGGTTTTCCATTGCTGGCATGCTGGGGTTGTTACCCCTGGCTTCAAAATGCGGGTGCAGGCTACCGGTGCCAGGTAGGGTGTTCCCATCGAGTTGATGTTACTGCAAATCATTCTTTGAGGTTTCTGTGCATGACTGTAATTCAGTTACAGAAATAGAAGGGGCTGCAAGCTTCTCTCTTCTGACTTGTCGTGCTTTTGTTAAGCACTGGAGGAGAAATTATTTACTTGGTCAGCCATTCTTCATAAGAATGTGTTTTCCTCCCAGCCATCCCCAAGTGATAGCACCATTAAGAAACCCAGCCTATCTGGGCCACGTGGCAAACCCTCGGGCAGATAGACTTGCATCTAACTTGGGTTTAAAAAACTCTAATTAGGGTCAGGAAGAGAGGATTTAGGAGTGGTATTGTTAGAAAGATTGATTTCCCAGGTGTGCAAAATGTGTTTTGGGTGGAAATATTTTTCTTTGCATTTTCAATTGGAGTTTTTGTATTAATGCTCAGGGAGTAACAAGACTTCGGAATGTGCACAGTTAATGCTTGATGGTTTTGAGAACTTGAGAAAATATCCCCACATACATGCAGGAACATGGAAGGTGTTTGAGAGTTCAGGCTGTAGTTGCTCATTTAAACTTCGGAAGCATTTGTACTATATTCCTGTCTGTAAATGCTCCTGACTGTATTTTGCTTCTTCCCCAAGGAGTATAAAAAGTATTGAGGGGCCATTCTTGGACTCTTCACAGCGGTGGCTGCAGCTGGCCTTTCTTCAGTCAGGAGGTAGAAGTTGATGCGCGGAGGTTGACCTACATGTGCTTGGGTATAGTGCTCATACAGAGTGTGAAGATCTCTTTTTTCAGTAATTTGATTCAGCAGACAAAATTTATGCATAAAAGTCTTTTTTTTATCTTGAACTCTCATAAATGATAATCCTGAAAGACACTTTTGAGAGTTCCTGGACTTTTTTCTGATGTAGTTGCATAACAAAACTTAATTTCCCAGTGTTTGTAGTGCATCGTTTCTGTAAATGGGGTCATTCGTAGAGATACTGACAGAACTGAAAGAAAGCCCTGCATTAGCTCTTCATTGCTGTTAGGTTTTGATTTGGGGAACTGGCCTGAGTGGAAATTACATGCCTTGGGTTATTGGTTATCAGAGGAATTTTTTATCTTGAATTAGTTTCCCCAGACAGTTGTCAGTGTGACAGGTCTTTGTGGTGGAGCAGGGTGGTGAGGGGTGGCTGGATTGCCTCCCCGGGGTGCAGGGTAACGGTGTGAAGGAGCCACAGGAACAACGGAGACAATTCCTCAGCATTCTGATGCTCGTTCATAGTCTCGTTGCATATGGAGAGCTTTAATATCAGTGAATTTGGGATCTGTTGGAGAACCTCTCCTAAAAGGTCAATATGAACAAACTGCAATTGCAACTGAAGCACGCAAACCTCGTCATGGTCTAGTCCAGCAGTGAGCAGATGGCTCTGCGATGTAGGGGCAGCACCGAGGCATTCATCAGCTGCATTTAGGGACTGTGGGCGTTTTGCCCCAACCTTCTGCAGAAGCCTCCTGCTTTTCTCTGTTCTCACAGCTTTGCGTTTGGGATTTTGTAGTTTAACCTCATTGATTTTATATTTCTGTTCAAGAACCATGCAGGGTCTTCATTTTGTGGTCCCTTTTGGACCAGTAGCCCACTCTTGGGGAGCAGTGGAGGCCAGTAACATGACAATCCTGTTAGTGGAGCAGGACTGCTGCTGTGCTTAACCCAGCAGTTCTCTCTGACAAGATTTGGATGCCTCAGAGGAAAATGCAGTAAGGAGATAGCATTTAAAAACAAACCAAACTTGTAGGACTGCGCACACCAGGTTGCTGGCTCCCTGGAGCTTGTAGATTCTCTTCCTTGATTTGACCTGAGGAAGCTCAGACCAAACTTTGTTTTAACTCCTCTACTGGCTTGTGGAGCGTTCTCACCCTTTGCTGTTTCTGCAGATCCAAAGTGTGATCTAAATTGTCATCTACAGCTGTGCTGTGAGGTCATCTCTGTTCTGATCCTTGTGTTCCTGTGCAAGGGCTATTACGCATGTACATGGGTAGGAAAGATGACATGACGGAGTGATTGCATCCTGTGTAGGAGCACTTCTGGCTTAATCTTTCCTCCTTGCTGGCTGCTGTCATTTTGAAGAAGTCAGCAAGAGAAGATGATGTACACAGCCCTCTTTGGTCTTGTAAGCTTGTTTGTGTGTGTGTTGAAACTCGTTTTCCAGAAGTTCTGCTCTTACGTAACGCTCAAGTGGAAGTTTGGCTCCTTCCGATTCACGTTCTTTTAACTCGTGTATTTTCAATGAGGCTTACCTTGAATAAATATCTGTGTGGTTTTTTAACTTTTTACCAAGTTCAAAATTTAGGCTTAATTATCCTGAGGGGATAAGGAAGAATAGAAACGAAGATAATTGAAAGTAATGATGCTGAGCCGAGATTCATTTTAACCCCTTTGTTTTTGCCTTGTCTGTAAGGCTAGCATGCGTGTTGCCCAAAATGGGGTTCCAAAACTTCTACTAAAAGCTATTGCAGGGAGCTTTGAGGTCTCTGCAGGATAGTAATATAACTAAATATTGTGCCTTGGTTTTATAGCTGTTATATAACTTTTCCAAGATCAAAGAAAGGTTGCTAATTTATAGATAGAGAAGATGAGATTAAAGTAACTCCCTTAAGAATAAATTTCAGTATTTTGCTCAGACTTGTAGACTGTAAATTTTTAAGATGTGGTTTAAGTTTGAGGGTCAGCCTTACCGAGGTGTCAACATGTAGATTCTGTTCTGCCTCTTTTCGAGGAGTGTTAAGAAGCTCTGGAAGTCCAGGCTTCAAACTAGTATTGGCCTCTGTTTAACTACAACAAAAATTGAAGACGCCGGGGCGTGTATGCTTGGGCTGGAGTAAAAACTGCAGGAAAATAGTTGCAAAGTGTGGGGGGGGGAAAGGCAGTTGGTGAAGGGAAGATTATTTTCCAAGTGCCACAGTAAAAAATGCACTAAGTATTAAAATGAACTAATAAAGGAGTGGATGTCCATAGTAAGTGAAATAATTTGAAGGTTTTATTCCTCAATCCCGTAATAGGCAGAGCTGTGTATTCGTCTCTGCTTGAAACTTCAGTTGCACTTGTGACCTTCACAGGCGCTGCGCTCTCCAGCAGGCTGCCTGAAATTCATCTAGTGAGCGTGCCTCCCTCCCTCCTTCCCTCTTTTCCTTCTCCATTATGGTAGGTAAGAGTGTTTTTTTTTTTTTTTTTAAACTTTCATTTTTCCTTCCTTAGAAGGAGGCACTTGACATGTGTCTGAGGTGCAGTGGTCTCTTGCATGCTGGAGTCTGACACGTGGAGATTAAAAAGTGTTAGAAATTTTTGGCTTTAGCAATAAAAGCTTTGGTCAAAGAATGTATGAGAGGAGTCTGAAACAGCGTGATAGCTTCCAGGAATTGTTTGGTATATTGACAACAGAAGGGCAACCCAGACTACAGAATTGCAGTAGCTGATTTTGAAAGGCGTTGCCAAATCATGATGTTTTTCTAAAGTACTGCTCCTGATTTTTAACTTGCGGTGTACGTTTTGTAATGGCTTCAGCAAAAAGAGCAAATCAAGATGCTCCAAGTGCTCTTAAGCTGTGGCATTCCCAGTGACAAATGAAGAAAGGCATCGCCTAAAGGCTTCTGTTCTGTACGTGCAAAACAATAGCACAGTATGTTATTTCCAAATATATTGTTATTTGCAAACAGAAAACGAACCGCTGGCTTTTCTGTGCTGTGCAGCCTATTGAAATTCTGGCTGTGATTCCAGCAGAGACTTTGCCATAAATAGCTCTGCACTGCTTGGGAACACAAACAAGCCTCCCGAAAAGATTTGAAGTAAGGTCTTCTGAGGGGACCAGTTAGTGGAGAGATACTTTGGAGGTGAGGAATGTTTCTGTAGGTTGAGGTGGGCAGCTGTCAGCAGGACTTGAGAAGTAAGTAGTTACTGATTCAAATCAGCTTCAAGGACTCCCGAATCACCTGAGTCAAGTGAAGGAAAAAAAGATGATAAAAATGCACAAGAACAAGCAGAAACAGGTATGTTTTCCTTGTTAATACTGAAGAGCTTTAAAAAAACGACAACAAACAAGTGCCATGTGGTAAGTAAATATAATTTGAAATAGAAATGATTTATTATTTTAATGTGCAGTCATCCAAATGAAAGCATCCTTTTAAAACTTGTACGGAACGGATGTTTGGTTGTGTGAATTAATACATAGCTAATTTTGTAGTGATTATTTTTCAGTGCTGTCTGGGCGAATGTACCCTTGAATAAGTAATGCAGGGGCAGCTTTTGTGTCGACGTGTTCAGCTATAATTGGTGTAAGCTGTCTTGAGTAAGATACTTCATTGTCTTGAGGAGAAGCTTGTAAACGTTCTGTGCATTAGGAGAGGTGAGTGAATTCCTCAGTGATTCACCTAGTTCACAGCTCTGATTTATCCCCTAGACCTGTTGCTTCTAAATATTTTAACAAGCAGAACTGATTCAAGAGTCAAAGAGCATGAATGTAACTTGTGAAATCCGTGCTCTGAGTGGTAGACTCCAGTGCTCTGCTCAGCCCCTGGCTATCAAAAAAATGTGTTTATCATCTGTCACAAAATAAGGATGGTACTGCAGAAAAAGGCTGGGAAGACCTTGGGAGTTTGTTATTACGTTCTCTATGTGCGAAGATTTCAACTTTACATATTACTCCTGATGGATGTTTATTAAAAAGCCTCAATCTATGGACATTTTGCAGTCTTGGAAGCGAATATTTAAAGCTTAACTACCCATATTTTTGAATGACTTTAAAAATTATTTTTAAAATCACATTCGGTGACAGAGCATGAGAAATTTATATGTGGGAATTGCATGCTGGTCTTGAATAGAAATTAGCCCTAGTACCCAAAGAAGGCAGGGGCTCTGTGCTATTAACTGCATATAACTCAGTGGGATCGACAGCTTAGCCACTGATACTTCTTTCTTTTTTAAGATCTCGATGGTATTTCTGAGCTTGTTGGCATTTTTCAAGAACATTCTTCTGCGCTCTTCCCATGCCTATTAGGAACAGTTCCCTAAGAAAATGAAAGTATAAATAAAACAGCTTGGTAATACTGGAAAGCACTTCTTCTGCAAGGGGCAATTAGCCTGTTCTTTGAAAATAGATGCATCGCTAGCATGTTATCTTTATCACAGTGAGAAGAAATAAAGCTTAAACAAATCTTTGTCTAATTCTTTCTATGTATTTTGGAAAGTCCTGATAAGAAATATAACTTGAACTCAATAGTGCTTGTCATAGGAGAATTACGGAGCACTTCTTGAAGTATTACGCATCCAGAAGGAGCCCAGTGAGTGTGTAGTACTGCAACAGAGCTCTAAGACTACAGGTTTTCCAGAGAGCAGTGGGTTGAGCTGGAGTCCTGGTCTCCCAAATCTTTCTCTGCATGTGGCAATAGGATGTCCTTTATCTGCAGGTCAGCAGGGATGTTTTCAGGAGAGCCAGAATCAGCAGTGCTGCTCTCCTCTGAATAGAGGCTATTTGATTTTTCTGGTCCAGCATAAAGTTTATTCTGGAAAACGAGTAATCCTGAATTGTTGTCCTTAAAGTCAGAATTTAGATAGTTCCTCTTGGAAGTGAGGTAGGCAGCAGCAGTTTTGTAGCTTTATTTACGATGCTTTGTAAAGTAAAGCTCTGCAGGCAGAAACTGTGTTGGAACAAGTTATGTACCGGAGTACCAAGGCTAGACAAATGCAGTAGTAGAGCAAAAATCAAATCTGTTATGTATAAGCCTTTTTGTCTCACTTCTCCTGGTATTGCTCAGTAAATCCCTCAGTGTTGTGAGCGACAGTGACAGAACAGTCAGGCACCCAAGGGGATCTTGAAACAAATTGTGGGCATGAAGGTAGTTGCTGCTTGAGTTAATTTTGTTCCCCTATAACCAGAGAATGCCTGATCTGTATGCAGTTGTATAAAGGACAAAAATGACAAGAAACTCCCTAAATTCTCCACGATACAAATATAATTTAACCCTTCTGTCATCTTTCTCCAGGAAAGTGTCTCATAACTCAGCGTAGGTTTTGTTAGCTGAGCAGGGTTCCTGCATTGAAATGGAACAAGTGTGGGCTGCACATCGAATTGCTTGGTACAGTTACTTTTCTGAAGTATGTCGAAAGGCATAATGCATGGAACTAGAAAACTCGAGGTGGAGGAAACCCTTTCCTTTCCTGCATCGTTTAGTCAGGTTATCACCGTCTGCAGGAATATTTAAAACGTGTGCTCAGTAGTATGTATGCGCTGTGGAGGCAAAGGACACTGTCAGCTTGCCTATTTAAGCAAACCATGAGCTTCATGTTCTTCTGGGCTCGTATTTTTGCTGAGATTTCATCTAGGGTTTTAAACAAAAAGCTGTTTTTGAAGTGTTGCTGCTGCAGCACCAAGGAGCACATGTTTATTTAAAATATTTTTGGGGTATGTAAACCAGTCAAGGCTCAGTTATGTGAGCGTTCTGGGCTGTTGTAAACTGTTTTGTATGTGGGATATGCCGTTGCCATAATGACAGCCACTATCACTTATTCTATCAGTAATGGTTGCCAGAGTTGGGTGGCATTTGAAACCTAAGGTTTTGGATTTCTTTATCTACATCTAAACAGGGACACGTAATTTTCCCAGGTTAAGTGTGACTGCTGCATGCTGTGACAGCAGTGGAGCACATACGTACCCAAGCCAGATATTTAAAGTGTTAGATGTTTCTTATGTAGTAGATGCTTTCAAAAGGAGTACGTTGCAAACTGTAACATGTCTAGATTCTTTTAAAACACGTCTGTCTGCTCTGTTTCACATCTCTGTTCTTCATATTTCACATCAAAGCCATCCTTTCTGATGGGGTATTAGATAGCAGCTTAATTCAGGGGTGCGTAGCCTCTCGAGGTGATGTTATTCAGAGGTTAACCACTGCTGCTCGCCGTCTTCCTGATGGTCCTGACCTTGATAGGAGAGGAGTTTTCAGCGTGATGGAAGAGGGATTGATGTGAAGCGATGCACATCCTTCCTTGGGGGTACAGGTGGCTTTTCCCATTTCCCTGCATTAAAGCAGATTCAAACTTCTCAGGCTGGAAGCTCTCAGCAGCTGAATTTTGTGATGATGAGAAGACTGAACCCTGCAATAGCTTTCATATTGAGCAACAGGCCGGTCTTTAACAATGCTGCAGTGTTGGGTTTGCCATTGGCTACTTCATTTAAAGTCAGAACAATTTACTGGTTGGAGACAGGAAGGGTTGTGGGCAGACCTGAGCTGTTTGTTGGGATTGTGCACTCTTGCAGAGGCTGTGAAGACCAGGCTCAAGGAGAAGCTGTGACCTTTAACAGCTTGTCCCTAATTGTGACTGAACGTTGCAGCTCCACAACCTGTGAGGTTGCTCGCCTGCCTTTCGAAGGTTATTTAAGACGGGCACCAGGAGCGGGGCTGGATTTCTGCCACTTGTGCCTCTTATGTTTATGATATTAATAAACTGGTGTCAAATGTCCTGGGAACGGGTGATGTAGGCTGAAAGACCTTTGTTTCAGCCAACAATAGACCTGAATTAGTGTGAATAGGAAAAGCAAATAGGCGCTTCCTGTCATATTTTAAGGAATCCTGGGGTTTGGGGAAGCGTGTGCATGAAGAGACTTAACCTGAATGCTCATCACTTGTCAGTGCTTCTTCCCTAGTAAAGTTGTCCCCGTGTATGTGCGTGTATCTGTTAGTCTTTGTAAATGTTTGCTGTGCTAATGAAGTAGAATCCCATTTGTTTGAAGAGATCTTTTTTAGGGTATTCTTCAGGGGAAAAACTGTAAGCTGAACTGCATGAAGACCTGAAGAGGGGACACGTCTTAGTTATTTTCCTGAGCTGCCTTGTTCCTCAAGTTTGAACCTGGAGGCCTCCTGCAAGGCTAGAAAGTATGTGAACCGAAAACGCTTGGGTGGTGCTTCAGACCACCTTGAGGCTCGCTTGGCTTTCACAGAGTATTGTAAGAGTCCAGAACAATGGTATTTGTGCTTTCAGGACAGCGGATGCCTTCAGAGACTCGAGGGAATTCTTGTCAGGTATTAAACAATCCCTTTTTATTGAGTCTGTGGTATTCTCAGGCTCATCTAGCGTGTGTTGAGCTGAAAATCAGCTCTGGTTTGACCTGGTAACTTCTCCGTTTTGCAGTAACTTGCAGATTGAATTATTTGGATAGCGGTGATCTTTCAGAGCTGCTTTCCTCTTCATGCAGCGGATGCATGGAAGCTCTTTTTTCCCCCGAGTTTCAGGGTGGGAAGATCGTGGGGTCAGTCAGCTCAATTGTGTGCAGAAAACATACCCTCAGAGGTTCTAGTAGCAGGTAGGCGAAGGCAGCTCCTAGGGGATGTGGAAAGGGCACTAATTGTGCAGCAGTTAATTAAATTTCACTTTCTACGTCCACTGATGCTAGAGCTAAGCTAACCCTGCTGGTTAAATACACAGTGCCTAAGTCTAGGCAGCCAAGTCAGTGGCAATTTTTGTTGTTTTGCATCTGGCCTGGCTTGTTGTAAGTTTATATTCCTGTCCCTCTAGTTGCAGCTCGACTGTTGGCGTGTTCCTCCCTACCAGATGCCTCCCAGCTGAGGGAGGGCTGAGGGTGCTGGGAGCTGCCTTGGTTTCCAGCATCTTGTGAGCTACAGACACTGCTGCAGTCAATTTATTCCCTGTTTCACCTAGGGGAAGAAGGGGGGTTGCCTATTGGCTTCCTATGCATGTGTTCTGAAAGGAACTGCAGTAATGTCCTTTCTCAAGGTTTAAAAATAGAAAGTAATTAATCAGGGTGATGAGGGTTAATGGTTTCTATCCAGAAACCAAACAGCTTTGCATTTGTTTATATAGAGAGAACATTCTTCTATCTGCTGTTGTTAGGAGTTGAAGAAAAGAATAACTTTTCACTGTAATTTTTGAAGCACTTTATTAATAAACTAATTTGGGGTTAAAAACAACCCCAAAACTCTATTTCATGCTTTCATCGGATGAAGTAGTTTCAAGGCACCAGTTCAAGATTCTTTTCAGCTAACAGCCTACCAGCCCTTTATTTTTTCTTCTGTAAATTTTCAGTGAACTTTGTATGCATAAAAGGAATTCCAGAAGCACTTCCAGACTTGGTGAGCAGGAATAAAAACCTCTACAGTCAGAGCCCGGTGGTTGCAGTAATTGTGGTACAGCGAATGCTTCACCAGTTCCATAGTGGATCAATCAAGTTTTAAATCAATGTAACGTTTAAAAGTTCTTTCCTAAAGCTGACACTGATTTTAATGTGCGTGCTTAAACTCCTTTCACAAAGATGCAACTTTAAAATGGTATTTTTTGTCATTCTAAGTAGTAGGAAGCACTGAGCAATCAGCGTACTTTGCTGTGTATCACATCTGTTTTCAGGAGTGCTTTGCTGCCGTTTGCCATCTCTGTTTTGTCTGTGCCACCACAGGTGTCTTGGAGTCATGGATACGGGAGACTTTGAATTTCCTACTATAGATGGAGGCAGGAAGCCAGTGGTCAGAGGCTTAAATCCATTTCCTTTCTCTCTTTGGACTATCAAATTCTTACCTTTAGGGATCTGTTGCAAGCGTGAGCTTGTGAAGATTGTACAAGTAGACAGAAATGTATTTAATGGGCTCCATAGCCTTCTGCAGAGCCAGAAGGTTTGAGGTGATGGTAACATCTGTCAGAGGTGGTACGTGTGGTGCGCTTTGTGATTTCTGCAACTTCAGAAAGTTGCTGCTGGTTTTGCACACTTGTTTGGCCCCTTGCCTTGGTCTGAAAATGGGATGTGAGGAAACCGGTGATAACTTTAGGAAGTGCAGATGTTGAAGCCTACCAGTGTTGACCCACAAACACCACTCCCGGTGAGGCACAGCGATTGTTTACCAAACACAAGCAGTAAATGTTCAGCATGCCACTCCCTGCACAACTTAAAATGTTGTATTGAGCACTCAGTGTGCCTTCTGTGAACTTCATTTAAATGGGGAAGTTGGTTTGGTATCTTAGTTCACTTAAGATCGTGCAGAGATTTCTGGAAGTTCAAGGAGCTGGCTTTCCAGGTGGGAGGCACCGTATTTTGGTGAAGTGGTTCTGCTCCCTGATAGTACTTCGGTAAAACACTTAAATTCACCTGTGTGTTCACTGTTACTCCAACTTCACAATAAGGGCCTTTTTGTAAAGGGATTAGAGACTTACTTCTGTTTCAGTTCTGTTTTCTGCATTTCTAACGTCATCATATCACTGTTGCTGTGCAGACAGGAGCAGCTTCTTTCATGCGGGGCAAAAGGACTTGGGTTGGTTTCTTCTGTGGGTGTTGCTGGGAAAATCACTAGCCTTACATTAAAACCTTACATGGAAACCAGTGCTAACGAGGTGAAGGCTGGCACCGCAGTCATGTCAGCGGGAGTGTATCAGGAGGGGTTCAACCTTCTGTTTTAGGGAGTTGAATAGAAAGTTAAATAAAATGTAATGAGTAAATCACTTAGGCTTTCAAATTCAAAGTTCAGCTCCTAGTTGAACTAGGACTTACCTGTTCTATAAAGTGATTTTTTTTTCCTTCAAAGATTGGCATGAGAGAAGGAGGGAGGAAATGCAATAAGAAAAGAAATGGGAATGTAGGGAAGTCCAAGGAATGGAGGGGAAGTACAGCTCATTGAGGACTGTTTGACAAGGATTGTGTTTGGTTATGTTACTTAGGGCAAGCAGTACATGCAGTGAACTTGAGATGGGAAGCACTGCGTGTATTCACTGCGACTGGTGCTGGGTGTACATGTGTTACACTTGCACGCACACGTACATAGGACTGGGACGGTCACAGTGCTCAGATACCTCTGCCAAACAGGACTAGAGTGCTCTCCAAATCAATGGGGAGATAACAAGCTTTCTCCCGATGGTGCCCTGTCTCTTATTTCCAGCATCACAGGGCCTGGAGGGCTGGAAATGGACATGGGTGCTGGAGGATACGTGATGGGATTCTGCAGGACTCCTCTTTCTTGCGTGTAGCTTTCCCAGCCTCGCGCAAGCCAAGGAGAGCAGCTCAATTGTTGCTCGAGCTGCAGCTCTGGCTCCTGCCTGCTTGGGCTGGAGCTCTGGAGGGCCAGCTCCAGGGCAAAGCTGGTGTCCTACAAATCCCCTCCCCTCTGTGGTGAGGGGCTTTGTGCATTCCTTGCATGCAGCAGTGTGGCAGACTGGTACTTGGGAGACGACAAGCGACCAGCTGGCTCTTGCCAGCCTTCGTGGCACAGGACTGAAAGGTTTTGCCACAGACATCGCCTTTCTTCCCTTCTGCCTTGCATATATTTTACCCTGTCCTCATTATTTCTGAAGAATTAATATATTTTTAATGCCCTCTGCTAGCTAAGAGATCTTTTTAAAGGGCTTTGGAATGAGTCTTGAGAAGTAAATTGAACCGCAGGAATGCCTTATCCTCGCTGCTCTGCCTTTGTTGCCTGGTCACTTCTGTGAGACGGAATGAATGCGGAGAATCACTCCTGAAAGTGAATGAAGAGAAGGGAAATGAAGTCAATAGCAAAACGGGTCACGGCGACTCTATAGAATGGGGTTCCCTTCCCCCTCTCTGCACACATAAATTAGGGATGGGGCTGGAATGCAGAGGGCATTTCCTTTCATGCTGTCATTTTGCTCTGCTCTTTCCCTGGTGCCTGTAGTCGTAGTAGCCTGAATCGCAAGCCCTCTTCTCTGCAAACACACGTGTATTGTTGCTCTGCCCTAATCTTATTTAAACAGCTTTCCTGTTCCCTTTAACACTTCGCTATCTAGCTTCAGAGATTTAATGGACATTATATTAGGATTCTCGATGTGTGATACATTGAAATCATGCGAACAATGGGGTGGTGTTGGGATGACTCGGACGTGCAGAGTGCATTGTGCAGCTTCTTCAAATATTTGAAGCCTTGGAGGAGCTTACTCCAGAGCTATTCTGCTTTTTTTCATTTCCAATAATGACTATTTAGGAATTATGTACTTAATCAGGGAAAAAAACACCAGAGAAAGTCCAGTAATAAGTCACAAACTTGTGTCATTATCTATGATTTAAGCGAGGGAGTTTAGAAGTAGTCACTTCTACCTAAGGGTCTGAAACGAAGCAGGAGAGTTTTCCTTCGCTCTGGGTTAGAAAGGAGAGAGCAATTCCTAAGTTATTTCAGATGCCTGAGGTCTGCAAGTTCTGGAGAAATACCCTTGCTCAGTTCTGAGTGTGCTCTTGTCTTTAGAAATAATCTAGGAAGCTCATGATGGTTTTCCATTTCTGTGCTGCTTCCTCAGTTTGAGATGTTTTGAGCTTCCTCAGGTTTTAATGATCCTAAAGTTAGTTTCTTGAAGTTTGCCCATTCCAGATGGGCTCTGAAGTGTCCTTGGGATGATCAGTTGATGTCTGATTCGATCAAAGCAGCTTCTCCTATACACAAGGCTGGCAAACTGGGGTCATGGCCTCCACATTTGGTCCCTGAATTGTCTTTTTACTCCTCAGGACAGAATTACAACCTGTAAGTAATCTGCTCTGCATTGCAGCTGAGCTTTGTTTCAGTTGCTCCTTTGGAAAATTCCAGAAATTGTATTTTTGAGCCACTGGGAAGGTGTATAAACAATGGAGGAGCACCAAAATGCTTTTTAATACTACAATTCTTTGTTCAGTCCTTGGAAACATCAGGAGATCGCTCCACTTGTGTAAACATACTGATTTACTTGCTCTCTGCTTAGGCAGCAGATCAACGTGATTCCAAAAACTTGCACAGAAACCTTTTAGGTCTGGTGAAATAAAGACACTCTTTGTTCGCTGCCGTGATTGACTTGCTGCTGTAGAGTAGGTGACATGTTTTGCCTACCAAGCATGTTTTATAAGCAGAGTTTAGAAAAAGTTCATGGTACATTAAAATAGATAGCCTCTTCTGCACTAATAAAATACCTTTTATTCTATTATTGGAAACAAATTTAATACAGGATTGCTTTTCAGGCTCACAATGGGCCTTCTGGAACCAAAGTCATTGGATTAAGGAATTTTTTGCTTGTTTGGATTGATGAAGTTGTTTTGTTGCCTTATTCTGTAGACTTGTCAGCAGTGGGAAAACTTCAGGATAAAAACCGGCAACCTTCTGATAGTTCAGAAAGCTTGCTTGGAATTTTGTGTTTGTGACTTTTGTTCAGAATTCCCATACCCTCACTGAAAAGTGTGGGAAGCCCCCAAGGTGTGTGGCTGGCTTTCAGTATCTGTCACTGAGTTTCTGCTTTCCAACACTGCTTTTCTTTAAAGTGGGGGGTGGAAAAAGCATTTCAGGTGTCAGATGGGTTTATTCAGCAATCTTTGAGCGCTGTAATTTACCTGTTTTCACTTAAACTGGTCATTTTTCCTAAGCCCTTTGGTCTGGGGCCTCAGTGTTTCAAGTCATCTGAATCCTGCTGGACAGGCTACCTTTCAACACAGGGTCCTGGAGTCACATTATTTCAGCATTCAAGTACCTTTTACTTCTGAGGAAGCAGATTTTGTGTTATTAAGCCCAGACCGTGAGCAGTTTTTCTTTTGGGATTAAGACTTGGGTGCTTTAGAGGTGTTTCAGCTTTGCAAGGTGCATGTTAGGGGGCTGGAAGCAGAACAAAAGGCACGATTCAGGTGGTGGATTCAGGATTCAGGTGCCACTTTGTATACACTTACGAACATACTTCATTTGGCTACTAAAACAATTGAAAAGAAAGCACTTCTGAAGCAAGAAATGGAGCTTTTTCTGCATTACTGATGATAACCTTGGTCTTGGTCCCCCTTGAAAACATTTTAAAACAATTGGACTTTCAGGTTAGGTATGAAGGTGAGCCTGGGGTCTTGCCTCATGGACATTGTGCAGGATTTTAGTTGTGTTCCTGTTTGATGTTGGTTTTCTTGTCTCAGTCCATTTTCCAGCCATTTTATGTTAGGTATTTACTGTGTTTGGTATTTACCTACTCACTCTACTGGAACTAACAGTGAGTTAGAGTGGTACAACACCAGGCTTTTCAGCCCTGTCATTATCTTGTAAGGTGAGCCACCCAAAAGAATAAAACTTGATGCTACAATTATTGACTAAAAATTCAAAACTCATGGTTGCCATCTTTAGAAGCCCCTAGGAAACAAATTATGCTCGTGTTGTGGTAATTCTCTTGCTAAGATATTACTGGAAGAAATGTCTGCCGCCAGCAGGAACTGCTGGGGAGCTTCTGGCCCTTTCACATGGACTGTGGGCATGTGGCTATAGCCATCAGCAAGGCTTGGAGACAGATGTCTTCCCTGCTCCCCAGCCACTGCCACCAAGTCCCCCTGTTCTGTCAGAGTTCAGTGCCTGGCTTTGAGCACTTTTTGCTGTGCTCTAGGCAAGTTGAACATGCCCTGTGTCCGTGTCTACCGTGGAAGAACTACTGCAGTCTCATGTAGACGAGTGTCTGGACCTTGTGGTAGTTGTGACTTCTGTTGAAGCACTTGCATTAGTGATAAATCTTCACTTTAAGGCATAAAAAGCTAGAGCAGGCTACGAAAATGAAGATTATGTGCAGAAGAAGAGGTAACCTGGGGAGCAGTTGCAAGAGACCAGGTGGTAGCTGCTGCATCTAGGAGGAGTTCAGGAAGCTTCGAGGGCTCCCTGGAAGCAGCCTCTGCCCTCGTGGTGTGTGGTAGGAGGTCAGGGGCCAGGAGCCTCCTCTTGTTGCCATAGGATGTTCAAGATCACTGGCTCAGTTGTGCTGTGGAGGTTTTTCCTGCTTTGAAGGAGGGCTGGTTTGTAGCACTCCAGCCGCCCAGCTGCACATTTTCCCCTTGTGATGTGCAGACACAATAGCAAATGGACTTCAGGTTGTGCATATTTTCCTTTGCTTTCAGATCAGTGAGACACATTTGCATTGGGTTTTGGTTTGGTCAGGACGATGTCTGTGTCGTGTGTGCCTGATGTTGCATTGTAGCGAACATCTGAAACCTCAGCAGCTGAAGTGTCGCGCGTCATCTTGGTGTCAAAGATGTCCCAAGTGCTGGGGGGGAGAAGATCTGCACATCTGACCTCTCAAGGCATGGCTGCTGCGTGTTGGTAACTGTTCAGGTCTCTTAACAGATGCTGCTGCTCTAAATGTATCCTGTGGGGGCATGGTTATCAGATAAGGTTCGGGTGGTTACTTATCTCTGGCAGCGGTGCTCAAAGAGGAAGGCATTGGGCGGTAAGCAATGGGATGCGTCCGTTCTCAAAGCCACCGGTGGTAGTGCCAGCAGAGCACCGTACACGCCTGCCTCCTGCTGTGTTCCTCCCCGGCGCTGTTTGCACACAGAAAGGATCATGTGCAGGCTCCTGGGCAGGCAGAGCAGCCCTCTGTGTTTGCAAGACTCCCACCTAGAGACCGGAGCAAAAAACAGCACGCCCAAAAGGGAGGAGGCAGAGAAGGCAGCACGATCTATACATGCTCTCTGGCTCGTTGCAGCGCTGAAGGACTAAAATAACCCTACACGTAACTATCCTGGGAATTACAGTTACCATTTGAAAAGCAAAGGATAGCATTGATTTTTATCTGGCAACAAGGGTGTTAATACAGATGAAAACACACAGGCGAATCAGTGCACTGCGGAAGATGAAATGCTTCCCCTGTCAATTCGCAAACACTATTAAATCCGCCCAGTTCACCACCAGTGCCTTGATGTCTGTCTCTTTCTTTGACCAAGGTATGGGAATACAATATCCTTAACGGTGAGTTATTGGATTTAAAATGCATGATTGGTTGCTTTGTTCTCCTGTACTGATTTTGTATAAAATATGCATCTGGGCGCTGTTGTGGGACTAGTTAAGAAGAAAGCATTTTTCTGGCTACTTTTCCAGCACGTTTGGTTTTGTCCTTGGAAAGAGAACAGCCCAAGCTCACAGTGTAGAAGGCACATCAAATTCCATAGGAATATCTTGAATTAAAAAAAAATAATTGTTTTTTCTGTTGTGGTTGCTGATAAGGAATGTATTCTTTTCTAACTGAAAATGAAATCGGTCCAAGTACTTGAAAATACCTTTTGCATAGAGCTGGTCACCAGCGAGATTTGTCAGCACTGTCTGAGCCTGCTGGGTTTTTTGGAGGCGTGGGGGCGTTGGTGCCGAAAGTTCGGTCATGGATGGAGTTGAGCCTAAGGACAAAGCAGGAGTTGTATCAGCTTCTGCACATCAGTGGTCTCCAAAGTTCAGACAAACTTGAAAATTAAAATAAATGCAAAAGGTGAGGATGTTTGGGACTGTTAGAGGAAAAGTGGTTAGCTTTCTGTGATACATGAGTTATATACAATACAGTGAAAAAGTACATGAGCAAACTGCAGAAAATGGGATTTTTATCCTTTATTAGGATTTCTGGCTGCTGTTGCTACAGATTGTAAGGCTTCAATCTGAAGGCCTTTGACTTGCAAAACTTAGTGGCTTTCATCAAAAAGTGCTATGATGAATGTATACTTAGAAATCTACATTAGATTTCTAAGGCAAGTTTTTCCACTTGTGCATACCCACGTTCAGGTCTGCTGATGCAGTGCTGTGTTATCTTGTTTTAACACTGGCTCAGCTTGCAGTGCTGTTCCTGAATGCTTTTCAAAATGGTAATCGTGTATACCTGTCACTGTTAAGAGGTAAGGTATCTTGTTTTTCCTCAATTCTTAACTTCCTTAAGGTCTTTTCCTATTAGAGGATTACAGCAGTTGGGTTTGCATTGTATGGAGTACTCAGAATCAGACAGTTTGGTTTGCACTTCATTTTCTGCACACTAGATTTGATTAATTTTATGTTAAGGTTATGTATACCTTGTCCACCTGGGAAAGGTACACATCGAATGTCATCTCACCTGTGGGGTGCAGTTTCAAGTCTTACAGATGGGAGAGGAATCACTTGATCTCGTTCAGGGTTCTGTGAGCGGATGGACGAAGTAGCAGCTAGCTTCCAGAAGGAAAGCATCCCTCTGTGCTCAAATCCAGGCTTTACCATCTGTGATCTGGATCCTGGTTTCTCTACGTACAAGCTTGTATCGTATTTAGGTTCCTAACACAGAGTTCTTGAGAAATTTCAGCCTGTGTGTTTGTGCGTTGCCATATAATCGTGGTGAGGAAGGTCGATGGAGATGGGATAAACTCATGCTTATCCCTGGGTCTGTGGCAGTCTGTGCTGTATATTAAAAAACACAACTGAGCTCCATGCCAAGATTCTGACTCTGCATCTTTTACCTCTGAGGATGTTGCAGCCGGGGTTGGCCTGCTTGCTGAGGCTGCCTTTGCATTGGGCAGTTTTCAGATGGCTGTGCTGTGTATGTGCTGTGTGCTCGGAGCTGCTGCGTAATGCAGCCAGTAAGAACAGCTTGCTCATGTCCTCAGAGGCCACCACCCCATGTTCAGGACAACCAAGAATGATGTAAGTTTCATTTTGCTGTTGAAACATGCAAGATTTGCATTCGTTTTACTTCAAAATGCAATAACGCTGTTGCTATCTGTGAGATGCTGCTGGCGATAGGATGTTCAGCAGTGGCTTTCAGTTTGTACAGCACGTACTGGGCCTTTCTAAGCTCCGGAACACAAAATGAAAAGCCATCCAAGAGGAAAGCTGGACGCTGCTTGCCTACCTTAGAGTAACATGGAGATGCAATAGGCTGAATTGTGTATGTACAAAGCGTCGGTACCTGCTTCTGCAGAAACCCAGATTTACGTAGCTCCGATGCAGTGCAAGTGCAACTTGACATTGGTGTTCACAGAACGGTCTGGCTTCTAATATTTGAAAGTATTGTGGGGCGTTTGAAAACACGAGTTGGGCTTGAGCTGCAATGTCCTTTATCCTTTTTGCTTCGTAAACAGATCGATTCAGTACTACATGAATTTTGCCTACATATATTCACTATTTAATTTTAGCACCTCATGTAGAAATACCTGGTAATGTAAAGCTTGCTCATCCTGAACAGGTACTCAGGTTTTTGAGTCAGCCTGCTGAACTTGGAGCCAACTACAGCTGTTTGTTCCACATCTTTGCGTTTCTTAGATGCTGACGTCTGAACAGCTCCACCCTCGGAGTTTTTCCTTTAAGTTCTCAAATGTGTGTAGTCCTTAAAAATAAAAAATCAGATGGGTAGTGGTTGTGCCCAATTCTTTTATGGGAATGCAGAAAATGTAGCAATACCTGTACGCAGAGGCTCACCGGCGTTACAGTTTGTACTGAACATCCCTTTCTATCCCTACCCTAGAGCAGTAGTCTGAACAAAAACGGTTGTAAAAAGTGACCAGGTAGAGCCTTTAAAATAACATGGCAGATGACTGAACCTCTGCTGCTGAACTAGTAATGGGTTTTCAAGTATATAACTTTTACAAGCTGCTTCTTTATCTTTAGAGGAGCTCCTGCTTACATTCTATAACCTGAGTATAGGGGAATTGAAGTGCATGGTTTTATCTATAATGGCAGCTTTCTTGACCACTGAGTACTTACAAGAATAATTAATTTCTGGGCTTTATTTTTGTTCCTTTGCAGCGGATATAATTTCTACAGTAGAATTTAACCATTCTGGAGAGTTGTTAGCAACAGGAGACAAAGGAGGTAGAGTCGTCATCTTTCAACAGGAGCAGGAGGTGAGTGATAACTAAAAGTACGTTTAGTATTTTCCTCTGTTCCCATTTATTTTGTTTTTAAAGGAAAGGTGTATACTTTTACAACAAACTTCACACAGAGCATATGCTTGCATAATAAGTGATTAAGATAATGAAATGTAAAAGTAAAGGAATTAGTGAAAACTTGGTGATGCTACTAAAAATGACTTCAATTTTAACACTGTGGCCCTCAGCTGTGGTCCAGGCACTGCTTAAAGTGAGGCGGGGGAGCAAGGGGGAGGGTAGGACACCTGAAGACCTTGGGGAAGCTAAAATTCATTGTCTTACAGTGCTCAACTTGGCTGGGTTTGTTATTTCAGATCTCACCGTAAGTTGGGGAAATAAGAATTGCTCTTAAATGTGAACGTAGCTGTGACTTTTTCCATTCTGATATCAGTCAGGTAAAATAGTTCAAGGTTCTGTCAACATTGATTCCTTACAAGGGTCTAGAATTTTCTGCTAGTTAAAATGTATCACATGAAAGTCTTAGTGCTGAGGGAATTCTCCTAAAACTCTAGGGCTAGTCTCTCATGTTGCTTTTGAACTGGAGCTAGAGTTTTTCTTCATGTCTGCAGTAATTTTGCTCACATTTGAAGTTAGCTTTTAAACTGACTGGCTGTTTTGTCTTTTACATGGAACGGTATTTGTTGGTAGTACTTAGTGTCTAATTTAAAGTACAGCACTGGAAAACATGGAGGGAAAGTAAGTTCCAGTTTGACTGACTCCTTTTGGTGGAGCCAAAGCTTGTAGGCATCGGTACCTTGACAGATTGTTTTCCCCACAGAAGGTATGTTTGTGGGTGGGTCTGCATTGCTGTTTCTGAATATAAACCAAGTTTGAATGGCTGCACTCAATGTACTTGCTTTTGATTTATGCTGTAAATATACTGATTACAGCTTTTTATTCCCCCGTGAGATCTGCTCTCTGATATATTCCATTCCTGCATCAGATACAGAATTCCTCCATCTCTTCTAGAACGTAAACGTGTTTCTTACACGAGTACTTAGCTGGCTTTCAGCTGTTTACCCTTACAGTGAGCAGTGAGGTTGCCTAAGACCTGAGGTAGAAAAAGAACATCCAGTACAATAGTCTTAGGTCTGTTTCTCAGCAAAGGGATAAAAAATTCATTGCTTTGTTTTCTTTTGGTCTTCAGAGGATAACAGGTCACTGTCAAGGCGTGTCTCTGGATGGTTTGAATGCTGGAAGTTAGTGTATCCTATTATTAAAATAAGCAATCAGTGTTAGTGTTTGCATATGAGTAATAGCCGAGGCTTCTTATTAACCCACCTGGCAACCAAAGCAATCTGTTTTTATCAATAGAGATTACTGAGTAGTTTTCCGCTACTTCTATTTTTGTGTGAACTTTTACAGAGCAGGCTTAAAGCTAGATTTTGTAGTTCTAAGCATTTTATGCCGTGAGTAGCCTAACTAATACTAAAATGAGAGAGAAAAGGACTGCTGAAGACTTAATCCGCTTCGTTATCTCTTGGATGTGAAGATGAAATATTAAGAATTGAGGTTTGATCTTGTTGAAGTCTCTATTAGTCTTAGGACATCACAAGTTGCTTTGTGCTGCTGGCGTGCAGCAACTTGGCTTTGCGCGCAGGTGGCGTTGGTCAGCTGGTGCCACCTAGCGGGTGTTCCTGGCTCTTAGCCTCACTGAGTTGCGTTGGCCACAGCTTGTGGGGGGAATCCTACTGGGGGTGTCCTTACTGTAATCTTCCTGTAGCTCGTGATCAGCCACAACGTGCAGGGCGTTAGCTTGCTCGCATCCCTTATGGACTCTTTAATGTAGCGTAAGGCTTAAAGAGCTTACTGCATGTTCTCAAGTAAGTTGGCTTCACATATTCGACTGTTTTTTATGCATAACCCGTGGTTCATGCCCTTCTGGTCTGAGAGTCTGGGTGTAGTATGAAGGTCACCACACCGAGCTGCACGGCATTTGGACAGTTCCATTCCTTGGTGTTTGGGCAGTGAGCAGCAGGGACTGGTTTCCCTACCTACCACAGCAGGTGGTTGTGCCATGGGCCTGGCTGGCTAGGGCAAGTTTTATATAGAAGATGGTCCATGAGACCGTTGTTTTTAAGTCTTCAGATTGGATTTATGTCCCACCTTCTGTCGTGTTGCATTCCAGAGTCATTTGCAGACCATAAAAACAGAAGCACTCTGTAGAGTTACACAGGCCTGTACAGCACCCCCACCAAAATGCTGCCGCCTCTGGGCTGGAATGTGGCAGCCCTTCTGCGGAGCGAAGCAAGTGGCGTTACGTAGGTGTCAGGCAGGAAATGAATACTGGCTCTAATTGAAACTGAAGGCGGGATTTGCGTAGGCAGCCTGCAATTACCTAAATTGGAATTTAACATAAGGCACTTGGGCCAGCACGTCGTCTTGTTTGGAGTTTTAAGCGTGCCGTGTGATGATCTGATGGTGGAAAGTTTGCTTTTATCCCAAGGATGGACTTCGTGTGCTACTAATTATAAATATTCTAGTCCTGTAGAGCTTTAACAGAATACAAAAATGTGTTTAAGACTGAATCATTACGGTAAGTATGGAGCCGAAGGAAAGGTCACTGAATCATGACCAGCGTTTCCTAAAGCTCAAGAGATTTTCTTTAGGAGCTGCCTATTGAATGCAGCAACCCTGCTGAACTTGTTAGGTCTAACAGAAACTTGGAACAAAGTTCCTTCCATTCTCTGAGGTGGGAAAGGCAGCATAATTGGGTAGGTGTGGTACAATATGCTAGTGCCAAATTATTTCTAAGGCGTTTTTTCCACTTTTCCCTTCCCCTGAAGCTTATTGTAAAATGTGAGGATTTCTGCCAGCCATTAATGGCAGGGTATGAAGCAAGAGACAGTGATGCAGGGAATGTGACAAATGTGGGCTAGCAAGGATCGTATCGAGAAGCACGTCCTAGTGAGGCATGAAGGGATGAAACGACTGGATGGACACGGGGAGCACCAGGGAAGGAGCGAAGGCCCTAGTTGAGAAGATATCACAGGAAAGGAATCTCATGGTGCAACCTCCTGAAACGGGTGGAACGGGAATCTAGCACAAAATAAAGCCTGAGCTCATCTCAGGTACACCTAGTGAGCATTGCTTCAAAGGGGCTGCCGTATTGCCACCATCCCTGTTGGAGGGGAACGCAAGGTTCCATCCCTGCAGTGGTGTTAGAGCTCAGAAACCGCTGCCTGGAACAAAGCCTTTAAAAATAAGAGGAATTGTGCAAGTTTGGAGGCTTTTAGTGCGTCAAACAGGCTAGCTGCTGTCGTGACTTCTCGTGTCAAAGATGTATTCATCAGATGTTAAGGTTTTTTTCCTTCGGAGTGAGGAAGAAGCCGAAGCTTCTTAAACAGTTCAGAAGTTTGCAGGGAGTGGGGAGGTTATAAAGCAGACTGGATGAGCAGAGCTGTGTGTAGAGGTGACAGGAATCGTGTGATGAGCCCAGCGAGCTGAACTTACCACAGAGTACACTTGTGTTACATGTGGCTGCTTCTTTCTTGGGGAATATCTTCCTTACAGGTGGGAAAACTAAAGCTTGACTTCTTTTAAGCAAATAAACATTTGACAAAGTTACCATTCATGTTGAGGTGAAACTTTAATTCTGAGCAGCTGAACTTAGGAACTGATGTGAAAGGGGAAAGTGAACTTGTAATTCACGTGGTGAAGGGGGTTTCTGAAAACTGTGGTAATCAGGAGCTGCTGCAATAAGTAATCTTTCAGTGATGTAGGGTGTAGAAGTCTGAACCTACTCTTACACCAGCTAGCAGCGTGCCTGCGTATCTCACAGTATAAATATCTAGTTCTGGCTTCTGCCTGCAGCCTCATAAAGCGTTCTGTACACTGCATTCATATCTTGATCATTTAATTCTCTTTTTAGAACAAAACCCAGTCTCACAGTAGGGGAGAATACAATGTTTACAGTACCTTTCAAAGCCATGAACCAGAGTTTGACTACTTGAAAAGTTTAGAAATTGAAGAGAAGATCAACAAAATTAGGTGGTTACCCCAGAAAAATGCTGCTCAGTTTTTATTGTCTACAAATGGTAAGTTTTGACTTAACTGTGAATTTTACACAGTAACGTCTTGTTACGTAGCTTGGCTGTTGGGATTTTGCCTAATCCTCCTCATTTTTAAAAGGCTGGAAGCAAGTTTGCTTTGAATGCAGATATCTAGGGATATGGTTGCCTGAGAATGATGCTGCTTAACTGTCTTGCTGTTCCATCTTACCTGGGAACAGCAGCCCCGTGACATGGAGGGGTCTATTAGAGTTTTCCTACTTGCTTTACAGCAGAGGAGCTTAGCTCATCTGTCATGCAGTACCTTTATGTGTATAGCTGTGAGAGAGCTTGCATTAGTCATTCATAACAAGCCCAACTGAAACTTGCTCTAACTTTTTCTTAAAAGAACAAACTGTGGAGGAGGTCTTTTTAATGCTTTTCATAATGTCTTGTTTTCTTTGTGTAATTTGGAGATGAAGCAAAATTTCTATCAAAATGAGGTCCCGATCTCCAAGCGGTATTTCTGTCTTTTTTGGTACACGTAGGTGGTCTTGTATTATTAGAGTGCTCGTGTTAAAGTGCATCATACGAAGACTAGTGCCTTTGCTAGAGCTTTGACTTGCAGCTGTGGCTCTTTCTTCACAGATAAAACAATAAAGTTATGGAAAATCAGCGAAAGGGACAAAAGACCAGAAGGCTATAATTTAAAGGAAGAAGATGGACGGTATAGGGATCCTACTACAGTTACAACACTACGGGTGAGTGAACGAGCCATCGCTGGTTTCACATGAGGCCAGGAGGACGTGCTTTTTAGTAAGGTGCATGTATGCATTTGAGTGTTCTCTTCTCTGAAGACATGCAGGCTGGCATGTGGCTCAGTAGTTGCCCCATTGTGTGGTAAACTCCCACTTTCTGTGCCCCAGGTGTTGTCCAGTGGAACCCTAATTTTGTGCCTGCCATTTTGCAGGCACATTTACGCCTGAGACAATTTTGAGATATTTTAATGAATGTGATGTAGTGAAGGAGTGTGGGTGCTGGTGTTTGTGCATGGCACTCGCATACGCTCTGTACACTTACATCTCAGGCTTCTGTTGCTTTATATCTTGCAGGTGCCAGTATTCAGGCCCATGGACCTCATGGTTGAAGCTAGTCCACGAAGAATATTTGCCAATGCTCACACGTATCACATCAATTCCATCTCCATTAATAGTGACTATGAAACATACTTATCTGCAGATGACTTGCGTATTAATCTGTGGCACCTAGAAATTACAGACAGAAGTTTTAGTATCTTTTTTGCATTGATTTGTGTGATGGGAATGATTTGGTTACAGCAAAACTCTTGTGCTTTTCCCTTTCATGAAAAGTTTTTGTACAGCATGTGTCTCCACTTCCTGGTCTTGGAGCATCATGAGCAGAACTTGGTACATGCGTGGTAAAAAATAGGCACTCCTAAAGGAGGAAAGCAGGCTAAGGCTTCCACTTAAACAAGTAATTTTGGAAGGCAGAAGTATAATAAACTGTCCTGTGAAAACTTTCTGGAAGTGTAGTTTAAAATGGAGAGTCAGACAAGGATCATTCTCTCTGTTCTCTTTATCTTACATATCAGCCATTTCCACATGTGTACCTGTGAGCATTGCAGGCAGAAGGATTATAGGAATATGTATTCAGCCCCGTTACTGGGAGCAGAGGCTTGATCAGTAAGATCCTAAGCAGAAGTTGCACCTGCCTGCTTTATAAGGTAGCAGTGTAAGTGGAATTTAAGCAGAACTCTAGCTGACAAAACTTAAGTGCCATCTGTATTATAGAATTGCTGCTGGAGTGGAGCAAAATATTCAACAGGCTTTTGTTTTAAGAAAAAACTTGAAGCTATGTTACAGCCTTGCTTTCTAGACAAGTTGTGGGACTTGATCTTACTTTTTTATCCAGTTAGTGACTGGCTCCCGTAGCCTTTGGCATCAAATTCCTGTCCTGCTTCCAGATTTCAAGCATTGTGTTCCTTTTGTTTTTGTTGGCTTGTTTTAATTCTATTTGGCTATTTCAGATGTATTTTGATGAACTGTTGAATACCTTTAAACTGAAAAATATGTTGTCAAAACTGGAGAAAATTCCTTAACAAAATGGTGTAGATATTGTAGATATTAAGCCTGCCAACATGGAAGAGCTGACAGAGGTGATAACGGCTGCAGAGTTCCACCCAAACAGCTGTAATACATTTGTATACAGCAGCAGTAAAGGAACGATTCGTCTCTGCGATATGAGAGCATCAGCACTCTGTGACAGACATTCAAAATGTAAGTTCTGTTTTCTGTGGAGTACGATGTCTTGCTGCTAGGTGAAACTGTGCTCTCACTGTGTGTAATTAAAATGTTAAACAGTAAGTTGTGTTAAAATATTGAACAGTAAAGTGTGTTTGTGTGCATGTGTATATATAAATATACTACAGCAATCCTAAATAAATACATAAAGTAGATCCAAAACCTAAAATCTGAGTCTTAAAATTAGATTCATATTTTTTCAGAACAAAAGTAGGGAATAAAACTATTATCAGTTTAGGCTGGGGCATCTGCCTGGGCAGCAGGACTAGGAGTAGCTTTCTGCAGACTTTCTCAGGTCGTATACTGACAGAATGTTTGGTCTGTGCTTGAGACTAGAAGCCTTGTATTTGGACACTTCGTTCACACGTATTACCAAGCATTTGGCTTATTTAGAAGCCAACCTTGATTTGCCATGACAATAGAAGACTTCAGAGTATGGCAATTGTAAAACACCTTTCAATGAGATAGTTTTATAATACATCATTTAGGCAAACGAGCCCAACATGGCAAGTGTGTTGTAAAAAATTAACCTAATTAACCTAATTTTGGTGTATCTTGTACTGGGAGAGACGTAAACTTACCTCTTGAAATGCCTTATTTTTGTACAGTGTTTGAAGAACCAGAAGATCCTAGCAACAGATCATTTTTCTCTGAAATCATCTCTTCCATATCTGATGTCAAATTTAGCCATAGTGGTCGTTACATGATGACTAGAGATTATCTGTCAGTGAAGATCTGGGATTTAAATATGGAAAACAGACCTGTGGAAACATACCAGGTATTTGGTGAAAAAGTTATATGCTACAAGTTAAAAGCTTGAAGGACACCGAGTCTTACTAACAGTCTTGATGTAGCAGTTAAAATTTTGTCTGTAAATCTCTACATCCAGAGAAAGCAGCTGTGAGATGAGCAGGTTCCACACACGTGCTAAAGGATCTTGCTATTTGCAGCTTGATTGCAGAACCCAAAACTTTGTTTGGGTATTAAAGTCTCTCGTAGATAGCGGAAATGGGGGAAAGGTAATGTTCAGCTGAGAGACAGCACATCTCTTTTACAGCCTTCGGTTGACTTTATATTGACCTCTTCTTTCCTGGAAAAAAATGGAGGTAAAACCTTTCCTTTGCAGAAAAGGCTTCTAGCTGACACTGAGAATTGCTGCGGTGTTCAAGCTGGTTTTGTAAGAAAATTCCTGAAGGGGGGGAAATCCTCTTTGTTATCCGTAGGAAGAAGATCAGTCCCCAGACAGGATTTTCAGAAAGAAGCAAAGTCTCACACACGCTTTCAGATTTCTGAAACAGTAGTAAGGGTATGGCAACTGCTCAGACAGGGAAAGCGTTTTAAAGAGTTGTAGACCTCTTTTTCCTGCCCTGAGTCACTTGCTACTATTTATGTGCATTTCTGAAACCTCTGTAGAGCAGAATACATTAACTCATGTGTCACTTTGCTCTTTCTACGGTCAAAGGAGGGAGCTGTGTATGCTCCTGTGAGTAGGGTGGAAGCACTGTCAGATACAGAGTTGGTTTTGGAACATAACTTAGGAAGGCTATTTTACAGGTGTCATGTTCAAAAATTATTCAGTTTATCTAACTTTTTCCCAGGTGCATGAATACCTCAGAAGTAAGCTTTGTTCACTGTATGAAAACGATTGCATTTTTGACAAATTTGAATGCTGCTGGAATGGATCAGACAGGTAAGTTTAATCTTCTCAATATGCACTTAAGACATTTCCATGTTTTTCTCAAAGCAGGCAGCTGAAGCATGGCCTCAAATACGTTTTTATTCCTGAACTGGCTTGGATAATATTTTTGTACTTCGATAGACGTTAACATGCTAGCCTTAACCTCCCCATGTTGTAGCAAAAAAGGCAAATTAAAGAAAAAGATACCCATCTTTAAAATGTTTTAAATGTTCAGATGCTGCCTTACCTTCGGTTGATCTTGTAGAAGGTACGGGAAGGGATGTTTGCTGCTCTTATGTATAAGGCAGGACCCAAGGTGGGACTCTGCAGTTTAACAGAAGTTCCTTCAACTGAACTTTCACTTTGTTCCTTCCCCTTCTCTGCAGCATTGTCATGACAGGATCTTACAACAACTTCTTCAGAATGTTTGACAGAAACACAAAGCGAGACATCACCTTAGAGGCATCACGGGAAAACAACAAGCCCCGTACGGTTTTGAAGCCACGTAAAGTATGCGCGAGTGGTAAGCGAAAGAAGGATGAAATTAGCGTTGACAGCCTAGACTTCAACAAGAAGATTCTACACACAGCCTGGCACCCCAAGGAAAACATCATTGCTGTAGCTACTACAAACAACTTGTATATATTTCAAGACAAAATGAATTAGGGTTGGCATTCCTAACTGAAGAGTCCACTTCCTGCATAGTTGAAATAGTTGAATCTAGCATTTGTACCTGTAAACAAAAGCGAATGAGGTCCATTATGGCACCCCTTTCCAGTGTTTAAAAATGTGCCATATGACAACACACTTTTATAGCTACATGGAGAAAGCTCTGTCGATCTGTCACCGAGTTCTCCATGTCTGCTAGCCATTTAGGTGAGGATAGGGCACTTTTTAATTTAAATGACTACTTGCACCATCTTGCCTAATGGACTAGATTGGACTGTATCAACATCGGTTTACTCCACTTTTTATGCCTTCCATTGTGATGACGTCAAACACAGGGAAAGCCTTCAATCATGCTATGGGATTTAATTGTGTAACCTCATTACTGTATCATTTGTGGCCCCCTTTTTTATTAAATACAGCTCATTCTTGCTGTGGCTTGTAGCATTCCTCCTTCTGGCCTCCTGGACTCCCCCTTTCCCTTTCATCCCCCTCCACCTAGCCCTGGTGGTGGTGTATAGAGAAAAACAAAAAACAAAATAAAGCACATGAAATGGGTCCGTTTGGGGTCAGTGGTAAAGGGGGTCTGTGTTGCAACAAATGTTTTAATAAACAGTTGACTGTAATCACTCCTTGCCATGTCTGGCACCAAAAAAGAGAAAATAAGGAAAAAAAACTACTGAATAAAAGTGACAAAGAATGGAGAATCTGTTTTCTTTTTTTAATCTACCTCTTTATACAAATACTCTGTGTTTTACCTTAGATGCATGAAAATAAAATGATGTTTTTTGTAATGATTTTAACCAGTATTAATTATTTTTCATGGGAACGAAGAGAGGGAGGGATTTCACGAGTATCCGCATTCATTTGTGAATGACAACAATACCAGCCTTAGTGTGTGTGGCCAGCTGCATTTTGCAATCACGAACTGCTGTCAGATTTTCTGTAATCTGAACAGGTCAGGTACTGCTCCAGTATCCTTAAAGGCTCACTCTTAAAGCTATTGCTTAAGTTGGAACGGGAATAAAAATTGCAGGTTTAAAACCTATGTTATGGGACTCGCTTTTTAATGCTCAGTTTCATCTGGTTTCTTTAATGCCTTGTTTTGGGATGCAATACCTTTAATGCCTTGTTTAGAGTACAAAGTCCCCTGTGGCTTTTTAACGAGTTGTTTGAATTCTTGTCTAGCAGTATGATGTTACGTAGTTCAAGATACCAAGTGATGACGTAGATAACTACTACGCTGCATTCTGAGATGCTCTATTTTCCTGTATTTTATTGTATCAGTAACTGAGTGGAAATGTAGTTTTACCATGCAAGTGTTTCTGGCTTTCGGCTTTGCAAAGTTACTGCACTTACAGAAACGTTAAGTGGTGCAACAGTCAGAAAATACGTGGAGTACAGAAGCTGCATGAAATATATGTTCATAGCTTTTTGAGAGATTTAAACTCTTCAGCAAATAAGGCTTATCCAAAGATGAACTGATGCTTTATAAGGCTCATGAGTTTTTACCTCCGGATATTTTTGCTAATTGTGTTTTTAGGTTTACTCTTCCTTCAAGGAAATGTTCAGAATGGAGCTTAAAGTCGTGGTGAACTTACCTTGACTGGGAGGACTTCCACTTTTCAGTTCCCTAGATTTAAATGATTTCTGTGGCTTAGTTATAGATAGCTATTAATGCCTCTCTGATTTGATCAGCTAAGATACTGTTACTGCTGTACAATTATGGCTGGGTTAGACATTGTTAACAAGACTACTCTTGCAACCATACTTTAATTTCTTTAAGTCCTTGTGCAGTGGTTTGAAACTGTAAAGATGATAATATTAGACCTGGTTCTCTTCACTACAGTATGTGTCTTGTAACATGCATGCCTGCCCATGAGCCTTTGTAAGGATTTCACCATTTTCACCTGTTAGCCTTGTGTAAAAAAAAAAAAGAAAAAAAAAAAAAGAAAAAAAAAGAAAAAAGAAAACCCCTCCCCCAGGGCAGCAGCTGTTATCCAATGGGTGAATAAACCCGCAGGCCCTACCCCCCCCCTTACACAGCGTGTGGCTGATTTTACTCAAATCCTTATACTTGCTAACAGCGAAGGAAACAACTTGTTGAGTAACGTTTGTCATGCAGAGAGATGTTTCACAGGGTCAGGGCCAAGGTTTATCTGTTACCT
This sequence comes from Oxyura jamaicensis, assembly GCF_011077185.1. Classification (NCBI taxonomy): domain Eukaryota; kingdom Metazoa; phylum Chordata; class Aves; order Anseriformes; family Anatidae; genus Oxyura; species Oxyura jamaicensis. Next base: position 2,545,221 of record NC_048914.1, on the reverse strand, counting down.
TATCACAAGGCAAAGGGGTAACCAGACACTACTTCAGCATCAGAGCTGGTAAAAATTCATCTCCATTTCTGCCAAAAAGGGCGTAGGTTTAATTCCTCTTTGGGGAAGATTGAGGTTTGTGGTAGCAAGCCTGCTGCTCTAACATGTCTCTGTCCTGAACGATGCACTGAACACACGACAAACTGCTTAGCACAGACAGAAGGGAGGATACGAAGAAGATGCAGCAAGTGAGCAGGCAGAGGTGGCTTAGATCAAAGTGCAGCCTTCTAGCAATACTACACTCAAGTACAACTGCCTCTTGGACCTCAGCTGTGCGTGTTGGGTTTCAGGATTTCTAAAGCTATCTTGGGAAAGATTTTTGCTTTTATCAGTAGTGGTGATCCCTGGCATGTCACCTGAGGCTTAGTACTACCCTCAACAAAACCAGCTACTGACTTTGGTGTCATACTATCCAACTAATCCAATTCTTTAAACACTGTCCATTGACATATGCTGTAAATCTTATATTTTATTAATAAAAGTATGCATAGAACATATTTTGTCAGGTTGCTTTTTATCTTACCTCCCTTCCATCCCATCCCTTTCCTCTCTTTACAGGCGTTTTTGAAATTACTCATCCTTCCCTACTGCACCCTGACTAGTGCCCCATTTTGCTGGCTTCCCTGATGTTATTTCTGGGCCTGAGCCCAGAGCGCTCGCCAGACAGGGTGGGTGGGTGCTAAGGTAACTGCCCTCCTCCAGTGTGCGCAGCGACAGAAGAGCAGCTGCTCCCTTCTAGTGCTTTCTCCCAGTTCCTGGTGAAAGCAGGGTACGTTTTTCAGTTCTCACTCCTTAAATACCAGGCCAAATGCAGAAGAGGAGTGGTGTTCCCATCCCCAGCGTCCCTCCTGAAGCTAGTGGTGCTACCTGCATGCAGACAACTGCCACCGAGGTGGTGAGCATCTGCAAAATGACAGCCCTACTTCAGCACACAGTGATACTGTCATTGATTAATGTGCAGCCTAAGCTGGCTGGCGTGGGGCTGCAGCGTGGGTTAGCTGTGGCTGAAGTCCCTTCGTTTCCATGCTGAGAAGTGGCTAATGCCTTTAAAATGTGTTAAACGTGGTTTTAATTTCAATACATGTATTCTGTTATTCTCAGCCTGACTTGGAAAAGCAAAGAGTGCTGATGAGCAGACACTGGTTCTTCCTTCTCAGAGAGGGGCTGCTGGCTGATGGAACACCAATAATTTTCTTCCCGGCTGCTCTGGAAGTGAGTGGTCTGAGGTGCAACATAGCTAGGAAGAATTATTTCCTGCACACTGGATTTCATCTCCATTTCATCTCTGGCATTGCCACCATGCACCTCTGACTTTGTGTACTGGATGTTTCCTTTTGCCCTTGCCCACATAATGAGCTGCTGTAAGCTGGAGCACCGGTGGGTTGGATTGGGGTAGGGACAGGTGTGCTGGAAATGAGGTTGGTGCGTAATGACTATCGGTGCGTTGAATAATTTGTATTGTGCTTGCTTAACCTGGTACGGAAAGGTTTGGGCTTGTAGAGAAAGGAGTGGTAGAAGAAAGTGGTAGCAGCGGTTGGAACAGAAACAGTAAGCATTTCTTGTGGGGTAAGGCTTGGAACCAGGAAACAGCGTGAATTTGCTACACAAACTACCTCTGAATTCTAACAATCTCGACCTTTGCAAACAATTCAGCTATTTCTCCATCACAAGAAAAAACATTATTATTATTATATTAATAATGCAGGTTTTTCTGTATGGGTGCCCTCCACTAGGAGGCAAAATGTTACCAGAGAGAGGCAGATGCTTCAAAAGTGCATGGGAGCAAGGTTAGATGATGCGACTGTCTGTAGCAATCTTTTTTGGAGGTCGTCTCCAAGGTCTGTCTGTTTGATCAGTCATTGGTAAATACAAAACATCGAGAAAGCATTTCCAGTACTTACCGCTACCTCCAGAGTGAAGAAAGCTGGCTCGGTTGTCCCACAGGACAAAGCCTCCCGTTGTGTTTGCCGGCTGTCTGCTGCTGTGATGCCTGGCAGCTGGGTGCCATCCTTGCTGTTACAAACTTGCTGTTTAACTCTAAGCCCTAGGATCAAAAACCAAAAGTAAAGAAGAATTTAGGTTTTCTATACCCAGGATATTCATATAGAGGGGTAGCATTCACCTTACCAACAGGTTAACATTTTTTCAGGTTTTGGGCACAGAAATACTAAATGAAGAAAATAAAAGCAGTGGCTGTTTATGATTTTAGATCATTGTTTCCTTAAATTGCTTCCAACAGGTAGAACACTGTGGAGCCACAAGCATAAAATTGTGCAATTAGCTTAGCTCAGCTCGTCGAGATAAATCAGGTGGCTTGTTACACGTTTGACTCGAATCAACTTAAAAGACCTTCTGTAAGAAAAAACTTTTTATTGCTCTTTGGTGCAAGAGGCCTTTCGCAGGAATTTACAGCCATTGTTTCTCTCCCATTACCATGTGGCTTTCTGTCTCTCCAACCTAGCTATTGTCATAGCATTTTCCATCCAAGGATTCAAATCACTTTACAAACATTAATTACATCATTCAAGTGCCTTAAGGAACCTGTGTAGTGGTTAGAGAACAGGGCTGAAAGTCAGGACTTCTGAATGCTATTTCTGGCTCCGCATTGACTCACGCTATAATCTTGATTAATTTATTTCTGACTCAGAAACTTTAATAGTCCCACTTTGCTGATAAATATTCATGCCACAGGTATTACGGCAAATGCTTCCTGAGTGATGGAGACGGCAAGTACGCGTGATGCTAGCCCGTGATTGGTAGGATTGCAGAGCAGGATGGGGCTCCCTCGGCAGGTTTCCTATTCAGAATTGTGAGTAGCTCAGGGTTCCGTCTCAATCTAGAATGCATCTGTGGCCTTCTACCTGTAAACACAGGTTTTCTTAAACTATCTGAATTATCGTCACCTTCTCACTACGTAGAGCTAATTCTGTTCCAGTGATATCCAAGGGGCATCCAGATTTTCCACGAGATCAGATGTTTGCTACAGTCAATTTTGTGAGAAGGGTCAGCGTTACCCGAGGAGGATTTCAAATCTCCACATCAACGTTTGGATGCTTGTTAGCATAGTTCGTCTTCTGATGAACGGAAGATAGAAAAAAAATCTGATAATCTAGACTGGGATAACTGTGACAATTGCAAATATGTGGTTTCTAGCTTGGAAAAAGTTCTGACAAGTTTTTTTGTTTGTTTTTGCATGCGTAATATGAAGATAAAAAACATTAAGAGAAATGGGTTTGTGTGACTTAAGTTCAGTCTGATGGCAATACTGATACCAAACTCCTCGCATGAGTAAAGTTAAAAAAAAACAAACAAAAACCAGTGACACCTCCCCTTGTTTATATTCTCATGGCTGCTGGTGGGATGGGTTTGTGATGTCGGGAAGGGAAATGTTGGCATGTATTAGTGTGGGATGGGGCTGTTACTGAGCTCCACCAAGACTCTAGGCCTCAAAACATATCCTGAAGTGTAAACAATGTCCAATGGAATGAAGTTAGCAAAACTGCTTTCTTGAGAATAAAAGGCAAATTAAATCATCTTCAGTGCTGAGGTGAGTCTCACTGGATCTTTTTGCAAGAGCGTGACAATGAAAAAGAATATTAGAAACTGAAGAATCCTAGGGAAGGTTCTGCTACCTTCAATACAGAGTATCTATGAAAACTCACCCTACCTTGAAGAATTGATGTGCCTGATTTTCAAGATAATATTGATTTATCTTGAAAACTAAGTGATGTACAACCTTTCTATGTACGAGCATTTCACGGAAGCTTAGAATACGTAATTGGTACAGAAGCTACTCTTGCGTGACTGAAGAAACCTCAGCAGGGTAAGGTAGAAGTTTGCATCTGTATTCCATTGCATTTTTAAGTATTTTCCATGGAAATTCACTTATTCCCACTCTCAATACAGCAGCAGGTGCATCAATAGCCTCAGGTTGTATCCCATCTTCATGCTGAAAGGAGGCTGTGGCACACACAGCAGTAATTTCACTTTTTATAGCTGTATTTCTGTGAGTCCTGGCTGAGAACAACTCCAGGTTTGTTCTACAGGTGCCATCTCTGCCTTAATGCCTGCCAACATTGAAAAAAAAATGCTGTGCACTTTGCTGACTTCTGCTAGATCTCAGAAAAGTTTATTTGGCTGTTGAATGCTGTCACTTCAGCGAGGTTTTGCTTTTAGTAAAAGACGGTTATTTCATTCAGGGAGCCTTGCCTGTATTTCCTGGACCTCCTGGTTTAGCTGGCTTTAAATGATTCGAGGCCAAAGGAAGCTGGACGGGAGGGGAAGGAAGTTTTTGGGGACTCACCCAGCTGCGCCGTGCAGGTTTGACGGGTTACCTCACATCTGGGTTACCTCACAACTGCCGCAGCCTCTCCTGAGGGAGAGCCTGGGTGGGCACCGAGCTGTGGAGGCACCGAGCCTCCTGCTGCTGCCCTCTGGAAGCAGAACTCGAGCCAGGGCAGCCCGCAGGGGGGGCTCTCTGTGACCCCCTCAGGCAGATGGGGCTCCCTTGCAGCCTCCCCTTCACAGCCCTCCCCTTCCTTCTCTCCCCTCACAGCCTCCCCTCCACATACAGCCCTCACAGCGCTCCCTCCCCTTCCTTGCCCTCACAGTCTCCCCTCACAGCGTCTCTTCCCTTCACAACCTCCTCTCTCTTCATAGCCCTCAACAGACCCCCTCCCCAGTCCTTCCTTCCCCTCACAGCCCCTCTCCCCTCGCAGCCTCGCCCTCCTTCACAGCCCTCCCTTCCCCTCACACCTCCCCACCCTCCATCCCCTCCTCTCCCCTCGCAGCCTCCCCGCCCCCAGCCCCGCCCCCAGCCCCATGCTGCCCCGCACGCTCCCCGTGGCGAGCTGCGCATGTGCGGGCGGCGGAGCCGGGCCGGGCCGGGCCGTGCTCGCTGTGGTGTCGTCGTGCCAGCCCCAGCGGCCCCGCGTCCCTCCGCCGCCGCCATGTCCTGCCCGCAGGAGCCGCGGCCCGGCAGCAACAACAACAACAACAGCCCGGGGGCCGAGCCGGGCCTCAACAGTGAGTGCGGGGCCCGCTGAGGGGGACGCTGAGGCGATGCGCCCCCGGGCGCTGGGAGCCCTGGTTGTGGGGTTGGGTGACGGGGGTGGCTGAGGGGAGAGCTCGGGGTGTCCCCGGGGTCGGCTCTGGGACGTTGGGGGAGCTGAGGGGAACCGGCCCCCGGAGAGCTGAGGGGAGTAGGAGGGGGCTTGGGGAAATAGGGGCAGGTTTGGGGACGTCAGGAGGGGGTTTAGGGTGCTAGCAGGGGTTTTGGGGTCGGAGGACAGGGTTTGGGGTCGCAGGGGCTGGTTTGGGGTCGTAGGAGTAGGTTTGGGGTCACATGGGCGTTTTGGGGTTGCAGGGGCGGGTTTGGGGTCATAGGGGTGGTGTTGGGGTGGCATGAGGAGGTTTTGGGGACACAGGAGGGGATTTGGGGGCGCAGGGACAGATTTGGGTTCTCAGGAAGTGTTTTTTGGGGTGCAGAGGTGGTTTTGGGGTCACAGAACCACAGAGTGGCTGAGGTGGGAAGGGACACCTGGGGATCACTTAGTCCAACTCCCTGCCGAGCTGGATCACCTAGAGCAGGCTGGCATCCAGGTGGGTTTTGGATATCTCCAGAGAAAGAGACCCCGCAGCCTGTCCCCGTACTGTCAGCTTACCAGTAAAGAAGCAGTGGCAGGGGCAGCTTTGGGGTGTCATGGGCAGGTTTTGGGGTGGCAGGGGCAGCTCTGGGGTTGCGCCGAGTTTACCCAGCGGCTGGCAGTGGCAGTGGAGCTGGGGCTGCAGCAGGGCAGGGGGAGGAGCGTGCCTGTGGGAATGAGTTTATTCAGGGGCTGAGTCAATAGCACTGACGTGAGCTCCTTTCCTCTATATCCGGCATCTCTGTCAGCTGCTCTGCTGCATCCTTTTGTTCCCAGGGTGACACCGGCAGGGCACATCCATGGGGTTTCTGTGGGCTCGGGTACTTCGGGCAGCTGCCTTTCGCGGGTCTGGAACAGCCGCTTGAGTGGGGCTGTTCATTTGCTCACAGTTATTAGGGATGCTTTGGTTGGAGCGATGAATAGGTGGCGTGAATGCTGAGCTGTTGCCTTCGTGGTTTACAGTGAAGTCAAACCGACAACAAAATGCCTCGGTTGATCTCCTGTGATTCGCTGGGAATTGTGCTAAAGAAGAATAAACTCTGCCCGTGTCGTAAGGCTGCTATTGTGCCACGGTAATGTTGCACCTTGTGATAATGAGCGCTGTTCACAACAAAACGCTCACCTGAGTAAAACAGGAATTTACAGCGAGTTATTCAGGGCGGTTGGCACACTTTAACATCAATTTTCTGTCTTAAATTTGCGGCGTGCCTAGCTCCATGCTTTATTCTCAGTTTGTAAATTGCCACCTTTGCTTTTATATTTTGATCTTTCCATCTTGTTTTCTGTCGGTGTGTTAGCTTGCTCTGCGGGACACGTAATCTGCTGGAAGGCAGGAGCGACGAGGGGAGCGCGCTGTAAGCCTGGGCTGGATCTGCCCACGGGGATCTTGCTGCTGGGTCAGCGCGTACGGGCTTAGCTAAATCAATGTGATTACTGGAGGTGGTGAGCACAAGGTATGAGAGGAAATATTTGGTCGTCTGCGCTCGGCGAACAAAACAAACGCAACCGATGGGCTCCGTGTGGGCTTAGCGCTGCTTTCAGGCGGTCAGCCGCTCCACAATGCTCGGCGTTACAGGGACTTTTTCTGCCATTATATAAGCTTTGCAGTGACCCTTTTCAGGCTAATGAGTTCAGACACTTACTCATTTTGTTCTGCGTGCCATCCGTGCGTGTTCGAGGCCTTCCATTCAGAGATCTCCCAGCACTTGAACCGAAGGGCAGGAGACCTTTGGGTTCAAAAAAAAAAAAAGAAAAGAAAAACCCCAAACCCAAGCTTGTGTGCTTTGGAAACCCTGGATTCTTCCCACATTTCAATTATTTTAAGGCTCTGTTACATATTGACAAAAAAGCAATCCCACCTTAGGCAGGAACTCATCCACCTCTGTCATGGAGAACTTGCTTAATAATTACCATTTTGGGAATCTGAGCAGCTTTCTTTGTTTGTTAAAGGCATACTTAGTTGTAGAACTGGGAGTTTTGAGTTTATTCAGATTGATCGTGGCTCAGGCTTCTTGGGAGCTGCTAGTTTGGAATATCTTTATTTCTACAATTTTATATGTAGGAAGTATTTTTAAATCATATTTTTATAAATACAAAAGTATATAATGTTTACAACATTCACGTACTTTTAACCGTATCTATTTTGTAACGTATCTTTTTTAATACAGTCTTTCCTCTCCACCCCCAAAGTGAGATCCCAGACTGCATAAACGAGCTGACAGCCCCTCGCCTGCACTTTCAGCTACTTTTGCTTAACATTTCCACCACTTAGGAAGAGCTGAAAGTTGTAAGCTCACGCTTATGAGTTATTTTCTTCCACAAGCAGTTGGATTTCTCTGTTCAGTAGAAACCTGTGTGTGCAGGATGGCCACGTGCCAGATGACAGCCTATTGATGCTGCAGTTTTGCAACAGGATTTAGGAGGACTTGCCTATTAACTGACTTAATGCTGCTGCATAAGACCTACTTAAATCCTGCTCCGGGACTTGTTTGTACGTGAGGAGTCCTGCGCCCGCATGGAGACCCGCTGACTTCATTAGGGTCTTGCCCAATTGCCTACAGAAATGGGATTTTAAAAATCTCTTTTTTTTTATTATGGGTAGCTGATACCTGACTTTATTTATGTTTCAGTAAGAAAATCTGCCTGAGGATCTCAGAAAAGCAATTGCAAAATGGTTTTAGTGTGCAGAGATCTAAATTTTTACTATTTTATTTTATTTTTTTCTTACTTGGACAACAAAGTGTCATCATTGTTTTTAGAGATCTGTCTGCCAGACAAAAAAAGAGGAGATATTTGGGATGTGTATTGTAACTCCTTATGAAATGGAACGGAATATTTTTTGTTAACTAAAGACTTTGTGTTGAAAGGCTAGTAGAAATATGTATTTTTTTAATTTCTAGCAAAAGTTAGTATTTATTTTTCTATTTTGTAGACGATCTGAATACTGTCTCACTAAATTTAGGAAAAATATTTCTCCTTTCCACAAATACCTTTTAAACTTCTTCAAAATCCTTAAAATAAGACAAATAGTGTGTAAAAAGGTTAATTTCTTTAATTTATAACTAACTACCAAAAAATCATGTGGTATATATCCATTCCTAATGGAATAGTTGGCATTACACCTTGGGCAAATAATTTTGGAGTACACTACTGTTCATGTAAGCAGCTTTTGGATTTTTTTTCTTTCCCAGAGTGTGCGTTACGTGATTTGGGAAGGGAGGAAAAAGTGAACTCAGGAAGTTGAGTTAAACACCCACCTGAGAACGCCCCGTGCTGCCGTATTTCCAGCTCGACAGTAAAATGGGAGACGTGGTGGAGCTGAGCGTTCTCCTGTGGGTGATCACCGTAACGAACCCAGAGCTGGAGAAGGGCTGGGGCAGCTTCTCACTTCTCTCCCTGCTGCTTGCTTCGCTCCAGGTGTTGTGCTGCGGGCAGCAGAGGTGCCGATCCCTCCCACCGGGGGCTGCGAACCCCCGGGGCTCGCTGGCTCCCACTCGCAAACCGGCTGTGATTCCCCTGGGAGGACGTAGCGTGTTTTCGCTCGGTGCCAGATGAGGCTTCCCCGCGTGTGTTTTGACTCATTAAAAGTGAGGTCAGATGGGGAACGTGCTGCTCGTCATGTAAACTACTGCCTGGCTCGTCGGGGCTCTTTGCTCACGGTTAATTCGACTGTTCTTCCTGGCACGGCCGTAACGTGTGTTAGATAAAGGGCAGATTCTCTCAGACCAGGGCAGCCTTCATGCACAAAGAAAATCCCCGTTGATGTTAAGGACCACGGAGGCCTGGTAGCTGCAGCCAGTTCTGATCGCCTTCCCCTGGGCTTTCACCTGCCCGTGGCTGGTGTTACAAGAAGTGCTCTCCTCGCACGTTTGCCGTGTGTTCTTTTCACGTTTTATCACTCTGCTCTTTTTCAATATTACGTGTCTTTGCAGTTCCTGAGCATTAGGATTCCCAACAGATGCTCCCTGCTCTGATGTGGCTCTAGGGGAGCCTTCACCTTTGTGGCCTGCCTTCGTCCAGCAGCTGCCACCTGCCTTTCTGCAGGTGCTGCCCCTTGCTGCACAGCTACAAGACAAACCTACCTTCCTCATCAGCCTCTGGAAATGGTTGGAATTTGAAATTTAGACATCAGTTATCATCATCAATCTGAAAAAATACAGTTTTGTTTCAACTAGTCCAAGCAAAGGCTGCCTTTCCCCAGCTGGCGAGTATCTGGAAAGCCCAGTATGTGGTACAGAGTTGGTGTACTTGGAGTGATTGTAGGCAGGCTCTGTGCACGCCCTAAATTCCTTGTTTGTGAATGCAGCTTGGGGAAACCAGGCTCTAAACCACCGGGACTCCGAAGGGGATGATGCTTCCGTGGCCATCAGCATAATGGCTTTGTTAGCAATCGATACTAAGGAGGAGCTCTGTTTGGGCTTCACAAAATCAGGCTGGAAACAGGTGAACGCATCAGGATGTACGCTCCTTCCCCCGTCACTGGGACAGCTCCCAGAGCCAAAATTTTGCTGTAAAAACAAGCGGAGGCACAACACCAAATTCTACAGTCAGGAACTTGGTATTGAAATTCAGAACCTTTGCAAGTAATTAAAAAAAATAGTTTCAACTCTTGTTTTCATATCTTTAGGCTTTCTTCTTGAGTATAGTTCCTTCTTTAGGAAGGGCATCAAAACTAAAAGGAGCTGAAAGCGTTCACCGTCAGACAGAAGCTGAAGTCCCCAGGAGTCATGGCATGATACAGTATACGTGTGAGGCCGTTATCTGACCGGTGATGGGAAATGTTGCATTGAAAACTGTGTGCTTTTGAGAAATCGGAGATCTTTCCCCTCCCTAGTGATGGCTGTCCAACGTGAAGGCATTATTTCTGCTCCACGTGCCGTGCCAGCGTTTGTGCTGGGGGAACTGCTGTGACCTTCCTGAGAGGGTGCAGGAACTTTTGAGATGGTGGAATTACGAGGACGCGTTTCATAAGCGTGCCGATGGTGTCCCAAGTAGTTCATTATGTTCATGCCTCCTTTTTTGATGATATATTTGAGGTGGTGGGGGCATCAAATGCAGAGTTACTCGGAAGGGTTATTAACACTGTGATTGAAGAGTGATTAGCGGAAACAACGTTTAAAGCCCTCCCAGTTTCCTTAACAAAATTGTATGGCAAAATGAAATGTCCTAAGGTCCTAACTGCAAATATTTTCCTACATGGAGCCTTAAAACATTGCTAAATGTCAGAATTTTGTAATGTGGATAAAGGCAGTGTGCAAGTCAGTAACTGCAGAAGGAAGTCTGTCGGATTTTTCAGGCACTCGGTGTGCTCAGATAAAGTTGGTCAAATGGTTTTTGTGCTTAATGGGAAGGCTGGAATTGCAGTGGGGTAGGGAATGCATCTAAATATTTGGAGCAGAGAGAAGGGTGGGGATCTGTTTTATCTTTAGTCCTCAGGGCATTGAATAATAAGAATATTTCCAAAACATATGAATTGAAACATGTCCCTTCCCAACGTACTGGCAAATACCGTTTCTCATGTAGTTTATCAGCGTGTTAAATGGCAAACTGGAGCACGAGAGGCTTCGTCTAAATGCCAAGGAGCAATATGGGGCTGCCTGGGGAGGCCACGGGGTCTCTGTGGAGGTCTGCAGAGGCCTCCTGGCCAAGGCACCCTCCTCGGGGTGGCCCTGCTGGAGCCAGGGCTGCCTCCAGCCTTAGCCAGCCCATGCAATAAACATGAGATTAGGAAAAAATAAGAAAAAGAAAAACCTTCAACCGTAAGTACAGAGGAGGTGAATTGTGTTAGCAGCTGTTTTTATCGCATAAGAGATGCTCTGTCTCTTCTGTCAGATCTCAGCACGCACATGGGTATTCCATAGTTATTAAAACTAAATCCAGATCTCAGCCTGTTGAATAGGTTGGCTACGTGGTCTTTGCTGGCTAAGGAAAGGAGGGAAAAGAAGTGTCAAAAAAAGATGAACCGGTGGCATGGGAATTAACTCAGTACGTGTGACTATTCTGGTTTTCCCACAGTTCTTCACTTTGTCTCGTTTGTGGTGAAATCTTTTAATCTAACGGCTATGAGATGGATGTTAGCGTGGTACTCGAGCTGTGCTGGCCTTGAACTTCTGGTAGCTGGAGTTGCGTGACCGAGCTCTGAAGGCTACAGCAGGGTACGGTGGGTGCCAGGTGGCACTGGAAAGGCACTGGAAAAGGCAAAGAAAGTAGAATGGGGGCTGATTTTCTTATTTTTAAAATAGTTTTTTATTATATGATTTTTATTCAAAAAAATCGGGCTGGTTTGGAGATGAGGCCTTTGGAAGTGGAGAGAAGGAGGAGAATATGAAACCGCAGGTGGGGGACTTGTATAGAAGGAGGGCTGGGGGGTGAAAACTTTGTTGGAAAAGGAACACAGAACAGGGAGGCTGAGTGATTGATGTAATTGAGTGATACAGGGAGCATGGAAGCCTCAAACTAGAGAGAGAAATGTGTCCTGTCAAAGTATTAATGGTGGAGAGGGTGACCACGGGAATAGCTACACTGGTAAGTAGCAGCTTCATGTTTGGGGGCGTTTCTTCAGACCCAGGAAGAAGCACGTCGCCTCGCCCTCGGCGTGTTTGTGAGCTGCTTCCCAGCACTGTATGTTATCTGAATTCGCCACGGTCGTGGGGCTTTTTTCTGCGTGTCATTGATAAACCTAAGATGGGTTTTAGTTTCCCTGCTTTTAATGAAATGGTGTCTGGCTGGCCCGACAGGTTCCTGGGTGGAGTTGCAGATGAACGGCAACGGCAATAGCAACGATAATGGCAACGGGAAGAACGGAGGCCTGGAACACGTCCCTTCGTCGTCCTCCATCCACAATGGAGACATGGAAAAAATCCTTCTGGATGCCCAGCACGAATCAGGACAGAGCAGCTCCAGAGGTAGTTCCCACTGTGACAGGTAAAGAAACATTTACCGTCCTGCTTGCAATTCATTGCGGGTTTTATCCTGTAGCTGTTAAATGAGGGGTAAAGTTTTTTCTCAGGTCAGGTTTGTTATGCTTCAGCATTTGGAGTGCTTTCTTTCTCTTGCCTATCAAACAAGTCATTTTCCTTGAAAAATAAGTCGTATTTCAGAAAGGTAAGGGCTCCAGGAGCAGGGAAGTCACATCTGCACCACAGTTAAATTTCTTGTTGTCATAAACCATACAGGGTATGAAATACATTAATTTTTCTGGCACATTTATAATAATGTAATGTATGCATGCTTTATATTTAGCCAAGCGTAATAAAATGTATGACTGGACTTGGCAGAAGGATTTCTGGAATTTGTACGCCTTGCTTTCAATATCCTGCAGTATTTTCATGTGTAGGCAAAATAATTTTGCCTAACAATATAACCCCGTGAGACTCATGTGAGCATTATGATATTCTTGTGTGTTCATTATACCTTTCCCTCAAAGGTTTTGGGCTGGTTTTGGAGATCCGTGAGCGGTTTCTATATATAATTTTAGGTGTCCATCTGCTTATGCCTCATTTGGGTTTGCTAAATGACTGCTAACTGTCATGTCTACTGTGCATCTTATATAAGTGGGTGATCAGAAATAAAAGCTATTTAAAATTAGTTAGGCCTGGTTTAATTACTGACTGTAGTAGACAGTGCTTGAAAAGGATCCATACAAGTATTTCAAGCAGAATGGTTATTTTAATGGAAAATAAACAGTTTCTTACATCTATGTTGATAAGAAACTAGCTGCCAGTAGTTCAGTAGTATTCAGTCCAACCAGGAATGTTTGGTAGATAATTTTTTCTACTTTTTTTTTTTTTCCTCTTATTAACATAGGGGCTTTTTCTGTATTTTAAGTGAGTAAAGATAGATTGCATTCCTTTACTTAATTTTCCAGTTAGCTTTCAGGTAATTCTTTTCGCCTTTTCATAGTTGAAGAAGCACGTAAGGAAGGGGAGATATTTTGCTTTTTTTTTTTCCTCTAAACAAGAAGTTCGTCTTAAGTGTGTGGGGGGTTCTGGGTTCTTTCTGGTTACTTCTAACATAGATGCTTCTAATGAAAACTTAAATTACAAAGATGCCCTTAGGAGTTGTAACGGGAGATCCGTCTTGCTGCATCATATGGTATTTCACATTGTTCCTGACTTAAATTCTCTACTGTTTCCTTGGTTGACATAATCAGGTAATTAATTTTGTTTGAATAGATGACCAAGTTTTTAATATTCACAGTGAGGCTAACAAGCAGAATGCCTTCTTGCCAAGCATTAAAAGGTATTTTGATACATAATGTTGCACCTCGTGTAGATATAAAGCTAATTTGCAATACTAGTAGTGTCACCTGAAGCAAGGAAGGGATCTGCATCTTCTGTGTAGCTGTTGAAGTTTTGGGCAATGCTTCTTTTTGCTTCCACGCAATGACAGTCAACCCTGTTGAGACAGATAGGATAATTAAAAAAAATGGAGACGATAAGGGCTTTTGGAAAACTTCGTTGTTCTGGTGATTGTGACATGCAGAGTTGTGTAGTCTGTTAGTCATCTGAGTAGTGTGCAGAAGTGCATGTGGAAATGATTCAACTGAGATGCTATTTATGCTAATTGTTCTTTAGTTGACTGTGGTGTGACAGAAGTGACATAATGAAATCCATTTTTCCTTAGCCCTTCACCTCAAGAAGATGGACAGATAACGTTTGATGTGGAAATGCACACAAGTAAAGACAGTAGTTCTCAGGTATTGTCTTCATTAACTCTTAAACTAATTTAATATATATATTAAAGTTGTAGGTATTGTATATAGATCATATTTTTATATAGGTCAATATTTCGAGTTCTTGAGGGGCAGAGCAACCTCTGTCACTTCAGAAGGTCTTAAATCTTGAGTGTTTTACATGGCAGAATAAAAAATATGTTAAACTGCTGCTCTCTAGTATTTGTTTTTTCATTCTGACTCTAAACGTGGCTGTTATGTGCTGTACAGCAAAACAAATTATTTAAATCTTATGTATTCAGAATTTGGAGGTGTTCTTTAGTCACTAGGGTAAGGCTGTTTACTAGTCTCGTGCTTTGTTCTTGCATATTTTTACTGCATCTTTTTTTAATAAGAACTGCATGTAATACTTCCCTCTAAATATGGGTAGTTAACAGCTTTTGTACATTCAAGCTTATGTCAGTTTAACTAAATTACATTTTCTTCTAAGAGATAGTTTTCAGAATAAAACTATTAAATAAAAACACCTTCCGGAACAATTATTTTTAACAGCCAGGCAGAGATGGTAAACTGTGGGTAGGCTTACACTCTGTATTAATTTCAGTTTGACTTGTAGAGAAGAATAGCTTTGGAGGGAGGGAAAAACGAGGCTCCATCTCTAAAGCTGGGAAATGCCCTGGTTAGTAGCAGCAATGTTATTGTTTACCACTCTGCTCGTACTCTGTGTGTCAAACCTGTTTTGGCTTTGGAAATGTTTATATTTCTGCACAAGATTTCAGGGTGTTTGGTGTATTGATGTATGGATCAATCAGCTCACATGACAGTGAGTAATCCTCATCGTGCAAACTGAGAGACTAATGCTGAACTCTTAGCTTGGCAATTTACTGGAATCTGCTGCCTTCAGCAGTATAAATAAAAAGCAGTCCTGGACGAGTGAAACCTTGCATTTAATTTTGTCTAAGAGCAGTAGGCCTGTTGCACTTCTGCCCTACAGAGAGCCAGAGCAATCTGCACGATGGGTTAGGTTTGCCATCACTGTTTTGTTGGATTTGATTGCTTCTGTTTTTGGTATGGTTCCCACTTCAGTGCAAGTGCCATAACTTATTTTACTAAAGGTCACTCAGGAAATTGTTTTAATTCTGAGGAAGAGTTTGTACCAAAGTCATCTTGTGCTAGCCAAAGAAATGGCACTCTCTGGCCTTTATAGCAGATTTTTTTTTCCTAATTCTGTTATCTAATGATGTAATGTCAAGAGAGTTGCACTGAGTGCTTGGCTTTCCCTGCTGCTTCTGGGACGCACCCAGTAGAAGCCACTAGCTGCAAGTAATATAAGTTTCAAAGAACTTCCTAATATTGTTTTGGAAACATTTTTATTTGGCTGTCTTTCTGTGCTTTACCTACATGCGATACGCTTTCAATTAAATGCCATCAAATTAAAGTTTTTCACATCTCTAAAAACTTTATTTAATGCGTCAAGCTGGTTTGCTACGATTAGGATTAACACCACCACCACCCCTCCCCATACAAAAAAGCCAACAACTCAACCACAAACCAACTTGCCATGATGCTGAGGTCCTGGATATAATAACCAAATCAGTGAGATCCTGACCTCTGCAGATCCTCCTTGTAGCCTAATCAAATCTCTTCTAAATCATTGGTAGTCCAAGAACACTTGCTCGTTTATCAGGTGCCGCCATTTGGTGCTTATCCTTTTGCTGCTGCTGTTGTTGTTCTCAATTTAACACCAAGAGGAGGAGCCAACTGACTGTTACAAGGCTTGTCCAATGTGTATTTTCAGTCTGAAGAAGAAGCAGTAGAAGGAGAGAAAGAGTTGGAAGTCTTGAAGAAAAGTGCTGACTGGGTGTCAGACTGGTCGAGTAGGCCTGAAAACATTCCTCCCAAGTGAGTTATTTTTTTAATGGATATTCCTTTATGTGAAAGAAGAATCATGAGTCTCACTTACATGCAATTACTGTGGCTGTCCAAATAATATCATCGTAGGGAAAAAGAAATAATTTCTTTGGGGAGTCTACAAAAAGTCAAAACAATGAAGTCTGAGAACCATAATAGCATCAAAATTACCTTTTACTGAAAGTAATATAAATCCACAGCAAGTTGATTACAAGGTTTCTTTACAAAATTATAATTACTGGGAGAGTTGGGCACTTGGAGCTGGGATTCATGGGATTTAGTTTGGGCTTAATGAATGGAGTGTTGAGCAAGTGTCATAAATTCTCTGTACCTTTTTTTCTTTCTATGTAAAATATGTAATGTTCATCCACGGAAGGGGAAACGTTGAGCTCCTTGAATGCAAAGCATTTTTGTTAAAATAGAGGATGCTGTCTATATCTGGCAGACTTCTGTATCTCTGTTTGGAACAAAAAATGAGGCTCTTGCTAACAAATCACATCCTGAAATTCCCTCTCTCGGACCTACCTCTCTCTTCAGCTACTGCTCCCTTTGTCTCTATACTGTCTGTGTAAGTGGTCTCTCCACAATACCTCCTATTATTCTCTTTGATCCCTTACTCTGTGTAAAGGATCTCTTGCTTTGATCTCTAGCTCTTTGTACTAAAAAAAAAAAAAAAAAAGTTCCTACAGAGATCATTTGTGTGCAAAAAAAAAAGAAAAAATACCAAAAAAACTGTGTTAATTTTTTTCTCTCCTCCCCCTCTTCTTTCAGGGAATTTCATTTCAGACATCCTAAACGTTCAGTGTCTTTAAGTATGAGAAAAAGTGGAGCAATGAAAAAAGGTGGCATTTTCTCTGCAGAATTTCTTAAGGTTTTCATTCCATCTCTGTTCATATCTCATGTTTTGGCTTTGGGACTAGGGTAAGTATTAACATAATTCTCACTTCAACTTTTGCATCTGGCTTTGCTTTTCTGCTTTACTTGAATGTCAGGTGCTTGCTGAAAAGGGCTTTGTCTAGAATAACTAGAGTATTGTTGCACCTTGCTCAAGAAAATTTGGTGCTTTTTTTTTTCCTTGAAATGCAGGAAAACTTTGCAGCATTTATGCCGTTATTAATATGTTCATAGAATAGATCAAGTTTCTTAGATCGAAAATGCAGGAATTATCATGAATTTGCGGGTAACTTTATAGGTAAAGAAAGAACAGAATAGGTGGGAAACTGCTGTAACGTGTACTGATCATTACAAGAAGACAAAGCACAGGTCTTGGTGCTGGAGTTCTGGGTGCATGGCACATCCTCTAATTTTCAATATCTAACGCCGCAGTTTTGTGATATTACTGAAAGTAAATGTCTGAATACTTTTGATATCAGAAATACTGGATGTATCTTGGGAGATCAGCTGCTGCTCTGCTCAGCGATGTTTTCACTGCCTGTGTAATCTGATGTAATCTCTGAGCTTGCTTCAGTTCTAACTTTATGTTTATCTGTCATATTCTGCGAAGGGGGCAGAGGCGTGTGCTCAAAATATGTTTTTACTTAGCTTCATGTTTGTTTCTGGGGTGGGATTCGTGCGTCTCTAAGCTTCTGTAAACTATCGAGTAAATTAGGAGGAGAGAATATATAAAAGTGTATTGTACAATACTTGTACTAGTGCAAAAACGTACCTTTCTGCAGTGAATTAGATGCTGCCTGGATGTATTTGGTAGAGGTCAGTGTTTGTATAGATCCTCAGCAGTGTTTTAAAGCTCACCCCTTCCTTCTATTGGCAATACTTTGTTTTGCAATAATAATCTGAGTGTTGCTCAGCTGTTCAAGAGCCCCCTGTGTCAGGTACTCTGTGGACAACACAGAGCTTTCAGGCTGGGGTTTTCAGATGAGCTTGGGACTGGAAGGAACCTGTTTCCACTGAATGTAGATAACATCAGTCCTTCTAGGCTTATCTGAAAATCTCAGAGTAATTTTACAAAACGAGAAGTGAAGTCTGTGGAAGAATCTGATCAAGCTTGAAAGACATAATCCAGTAGCTAGGTGCATGAGGACTGTGTCAAAACCAGGGAGTATTTCTGTGAAATACGCTATGCCTTATACTTTTTATTTCAGCATCTACATTGGGAAACGACTGACCACACCTTCAGCCAGCACTTATTGAAAGATGGAGTGCAAAACCTGGAAATCCACGTGACCTGTGAAGGTGTTTCTGTCTCATTTAGTACATTTGACTTGAGACCATTTTAAGCATGACCCTGACTTCACCCTTTCTTTACATATCCAGGTTTTTGCTAACTCTGGAATTGAGTATTGTGTTGGAACTCTGTTGAGGTGTTTCGCTATCCACATTCTTTTCCTCTCTCTTCCCATTCCCTTGCCTCTTGGCCTGCAAGACACGTCAGAGTTGCTGAACGGAGTTTACAACTGTCTATATGTTGCAAGGGCTTCTCTCAATGCAAAATGCCACCAGCAAGTTTTAATTTTCTCGGTGATGCTGTTGCCTCTTTAGTGCAACCTGACTTAAATTGCAGTTGTGCATGGTATGTTGACTGTATTATAGTGATAAAACTAAGTTTCTTTGAGGAAAATTACTGATTGGAGTGAAATTGACTTTTGCTTTGGAAAAACAAACTGGTTGTGAAACAAACTAAGAAATTACTGGCAATAAAAAATAGTTAAATCAGCTTCTGGGGGAATTTATTTGACCCCCTTACATTGGCTAACACGATTCAATTTGCAGGAGGCAAAGACTGCGTAAATTTTGAACTAGGATAACTTATTCCATCAGAGTATTTTAATATTAGATAATTGTTGTAATCTTGTCTTTTCTATGAAGTCAGCTCCTTATTCCTTGTAGGAAACCTGTCTGATGCCTAGAAGATATTAGAAAAATTTGCATTGTTTGCATGTGAAGAAGCTTTTCTTTTCCTTACCTGTTTTCTTAAGGGAAAATTTTAAATGTGAATTTTTCCTTTTAAACGTAGTTTAAAATTAAGGAAAAACCCAACAGCTGTAGGTGTATTTAGACTCTTGTATAAAAGGATATGATTCTGTTTGTTGTGGAACCATTTACAATTATGATCATAGGGCAGTTTTGGAAGGTAAAGCGTTTGACCTATCTCTAAGGGGGACAATCTTGCAGGTGCATAAAGATTCAGAAGTTGTGAAGCTCTGAAATGTCTTCTGCAAATGAGTTTTCAATATTCCTCTCATTGTTTACTGTACAATCTCCTCTGGGGATACATGGAAACTGAAAGTCACTCGTGATGTCTCATGTTAGCTAGACTTCTCACTAACGTTGTTGAACTTTTATCTTAGGGAACATTAAGCCTTGTCCTCCTTCAGTGACACTTCTTTTCAAAATGTGAAGCTTTAGTACCAAATTGTTACAGAGCATTGGGACGTTCATGTCCTTAAATAGATTTTATTGGATTTCAGAACATGTAGCATGACTCTGAAGGATAGAATACTCTTTTTTTATATATATATGAATATATAAAAAAAAACTATGGTATAGACTTTAATACTAAGTATTTAGGGAACCAATGCTAATTTTAAGACTAGCAAAATCTCATTTAAATAAAAACTTTAGGAGGCTGACTTGTAGAAAACGTTAAGAAAATACAGTCAGCCAGTTGGAAGAGAACAGCTACCCATGATTGCTTGCTTGCAGCAGATTTTAAAAAGTTGAGTATTTGATATAGCAGTGATCACTTGAAACAGTTGATACGTAGAAGCTAAATCCCAACCGAGATTCGGTTTAAAAGAGCTTAGTTAGCTCCCAGGAAGTAAAAAGCTAAGCATAAATCCACTGCTAAACCATATTTATTTTTATTCTCTACTTCTGAATGCTGTTAGAGAATGCTTTCAGGGTAAAAGAGCAGTCTAACAATTCTGGTGAAGACATCTGCTTTTTTCTGGTAGTTGTCAATGCTCGTGGCCCTCGAGTGGCCTACAACTGGGTATTTGTTTCAAGGGTGGATGCTGGGTTTCGCCCAAAGGTGGGGGAGAGAGGGGGGACGTGGTGAGGGTGTTTTAGATCAAGTACATCACTTTACAGTCCTGAAAAACTGAGCGGGCAGGGGAAAGGCTGAAACACTTTCAGTTCTAATTACAGCACCTTGTTTTGTATGGAAATTGGAATAGCGGGAAAATAGATTTTTACCGAGTAGGGAGAACTTATTCAACAACAAAAAATACCCCTTTGTAAATTAAAAGAGGATAATTCTTCAGACTATCTAATAACTAATCTTGCAAGCTTGTGGCTAGAGTATCAACATAGTTTGTAATATTTGAAGGAGCCATGAAGAAAAATTGTAAAGACTGCAGCCGAGGAGTGGGTACGTGATCACGGTAACTCTTGCTGTGATACGATGCAGTATTTATTGATACCTGCTATAAGCTTTGGAGGAGAGTCTACAACTTTGAGTTTTACAGTGAACAGAAACAGATTGTATAATTTGAAAAGGGGTTTCAACTATTGATAGTTGAGGTTTTGTTAAGATAAATGTTGTTTAAAAAGCTTTATACCTGTTTACAGTTTTGGAAAAAAAATGCAGGCTTCATTTTTCTTACATACAGTGAAAACTGGCCTACGATATTTGTAAATAGGATCAAGAAACAAATGCATAAACTCGCACATTAAAAATGCAGCAGGCTAACTTAACTGCAGTAAATACATATTTACTTACTGTTTTAAAAAGTGAAAGCTGAAGATTATTAGAAACTCAAATTTTTTAATTGACATTTATTGAAATATTGGAGTTAACTGAGCCAAAGTGATTATGCATTCTTCATAAATTAGTTAGCACTTTGTAACATTATATACAGTTTACAGTACATGTATAAGTTGTAGCTTATAAACATTTTGTGCCATTAAAGCTCTCACAAAACTGGTTGTCTGAAATTACTTCATGCTGCGCCTTTCTTTTCTTTTTTAACAGGACTGCTTTGTAAGATGTTCAATGAAACTTGTATTCTGGGTTACATGAATATTGAAGCTGCTGTTTATAGGCTGGAATAGTTTTTTTTAAAGATTGCTTTTTTTTTTATGAGTGACTCGAGGTTACCAGCTTCTTTTCCTAAAGCACTTAATAAAAATTCATTGTCACAACGTATACCTGCGGCCCTCCATCCGGCACCTTTTCAAGAAAAACTTTTAAAGCAAAGTAATGTGGTGGCGTATGAAATGCAAAGTCGAGTTGATAAGATTTTGTATAATTAGTTCGCTCTACTGTACTCTGTGTATTTCTCTTCTTTTTCCTAATTCTGGTAAATTTGCAGATTAAAGAATAAGGGATGTAAGCCCCAGTTGGTAATCTGCCTCCATGTTGTTGGTTCAAACAGTGTTTGTTTTGAGGAGTATCGTGTTGGAGCAGTGAAAAAATGTGGAATGTCATCATTCTGATGCTCTTAGTGCCAGTTTCATTTAACTATTATTTTTTTCCTATGTTTTTAATGTAAAAATCCGGAATTCTTTTAAAATGAGTTTTTTTTTTGAGTGAGGAACAAGATTCATAAAGTTATAAATCCTACCTTAAGAAGGATTAAATGTTGTGAACTTCCGCTGAAATTTGGGCTTGAGGTTTGGAACTGTCAGTACTTTGTAACTGCTCTGTAGAGCAGGTTTGTTGTGTGTTTTTTTGAGCAGCTTGTTCCTCTGCAGCCGAATGAGATAAAGTCTCATTTAGTAGGTATTTGAGGGGAAAAAATCATCATGCACTTCAAAACTTGATTTATTACAACGCAGTGTTTTGCAAAAGACTAAATCCAGGATAATCCTGCATAAAGCAGTAGTATCTGTGCATGAAATGTTTTTTCTGTGACAAATCACATTTTGATGAAATTTCAGAGGATTGTTTTAGTTTTACTGTTTCCTTTGAGTTTCTTTTCATTTTGGTGCAAGAATGTTTAAGGACTGAAGAGAAGGGACTTGTATATTTAATGATGAGTGGCATCTTGATATTACCTGTTGAACTAAAAAGAAATACAGGTGGACAAGTTAGCTGTGTAGCATCTTGGTTCTCTGTAATCAGCCCCAAGAAGTGTGTTTTATGTTATGTTCTGGGTAAGTTACCTTCTATGCTGACTTATTCCTAAGAGCCTAGGGATTTAGCCAGGTTAGCTGTGCATATGAGACCAACGTGGGGTGCTGAGTCCTACTTACACTCCGTCTTTGTAATTAGCTGTATCCATATAAAAGACTAGGATTAACTTTGAATTCTGTGCTTTATGAAAAAGATCTATATTAAAATGTTCTGTATACATTTACACATGTTAGCATACATATAAAACTTCTGTCTAGTAATGAAATCCTGGCTCTGTGCAAGTGTTTGTAGGAGCTTTGCCTTGTATTTTAGTTGTACATGAGGACTCCTTTTTGGTTTGGGTCTTGAAACCCAAACAAAATGCTAGGACTCTTAACCCTATAGTTCCATCATCACTTTAAAAACAAAGCTATAGTGCTTTAGGTGCTCCTGGAAGAACCTCTGCATACACCAAGTGTCCACACAAAAAAGAAAAAGCTAAATTCCTTTCTGTTTAAGCCACTCTGTGCCTTGCGCTGTATGGCAGCATGGCGAAGCGCAGCTGACTCAGCCCGACTTCTGCGTGCAGTGCTTATGGCGCGGTTGGTCTTGACATTAGGGGGAGAGCGAGTGGTGCTTTTCCATTAAGGAAAGTAAACATGACTTAACTTTTTGAGCTGCTGCCAGAAGATTGAGGAATATGGAAACACGTTTTTATTGCCCCTAAGACTCTTAGATAAGATTGTAGAGTTTTACAGAGACTTTTTTTTTTGCACTGGTACCATTTGTTTAACTTGCAGTTTGGTGTCCAGAGAGAAATTAATGAAACTTTAGGGCAGAAAATTCCATGAGTACTCATTCTGGTACATATAGTGAAGGGAAAAGATGGTTTAAGTCTGCCTTTCCCTGGTAAGCTCCCAGGTTCATACTCTATAGACTGTGTCTGATCTCCTTAGTAAGTGTTTTAATGCGAATCTCTGCATTTTAAGACAACTTTTCTTTGGGAAATTTCACAACCATCTACTACTGAGTTGTAACGTGCATCTAAAAACATGGTGAGAGCTGGTCATTTATCCGTGACCGAGATAAAAGTGGTGTGTAATATCTTCAGTAAAATTTGAGCTGAGACCTACCGACGTGCTAGTGTGACGACGTGCCCGAACAGAGCAACAGGGCTTCAGTTATGAAGATGTGACAGCATCAGCACAGCGATTGTATCAGACTGCTCCTGCTGAAGATGGATTTTCACAGCACCTGTGAGGAACATGGAAACACCCCTAGGTAACTTCATCTGGGAGTTGGCAGCTGGTTATCCTGTTCCCTTTTTGCAGCTTTAATCCTTTGTTTAATGTCTTCCATCTTTCTGTGAAAATGTGCAGAATTTTAATGGTTAAATACTAACATGTGCAATCTTGTAGAAATCTTATTTCTTACCCCTCCTTACTGAAAAGATACCTTCCTTCTTTACTGAAGTGCTTATTCCCCCCCCCCCCTTTTCCAAAAAGCACCGCTTTTACTTCAAAAATGCTTGTGTTTTCTGGTTCCATGAGACCCCCAGTTTTTTCAGGTGGGTATCTGTAGGTATTGCATGGCTTCACCTCTTGCACTGCTAATTTTTGGTTGATCTGGTAGAGCCCAGAAGGGTGTTGAAGAGCCACTGTCCTGCTGCTACCTCAAAGGGAGCAGGTCGTAAAGAAAGTCTGTCTCTGTCACGGATGTAGGAAAGGGTGATAAGAGCTTAGTGAGTAAGCTAAGGTGGGTTTCAGCTCTGAACTTAAGATGATCTTGTGGACTTCTCAGCCCAATAAGTCCTCCCGAAGGTCTGAAAAATGCTGCATGAACATCGTTCACTTCCAGTAGTGCTGGATGAAAAGAAACTGCTTACACCTGGAGTTCACACAGACCGGGACTGTCAGGAATAAGTCACTGTTTCTGACTGCTTATTGTGGGAGATAAGATGGGGGAGAAGGAAGGCTGGCAGTATTTCAGTTTTAGGAAGACTGATGAAGCTGGTGATGAATCAAGCAGGCGCTTACAGAAGTACCAGTTGTCTGCCTGGTGCTCTGTGGCCTGGTTTGGAGAGGTCCGTGATCCACAATCCATGTCTGACTGGGGTTGTAGTGCTCCAGTGTTTTTGTGGTAAGCATGACAAAAATCTGTCGGTGCTGCTGAGTTACTGGGTTAAAAATCTGTGTCTAGGGTACAACCTACAGCCTCCCTTTGAATTCCACAGAGAGCCTGCTTGTTTCTCATGTAAGCAGGCTGAACTAGTTCCAGCAGACCACAGAGGTGTGTACTTGGATGTACTGATTGTCTTTTTGCTTTAGAGTGAGAATTGACAATTCCAGCTTCTCCGAGAGCCCTCTGACAGGCAGGCGGCATCCTGGGATTCTGGTTCCCACTGATTGTTTTAATACCTTGCTTCGCCCCGTGACACTTTGTGCCTGTTTCTTGTAGCAGAAGGCAGCTGCAGTGAAGCATCTCTGCTGGGCAGGCTGCAAGCCTTGCTTTGCAGCACTGCAGCTCACCCTGACCTGGTGTTGGGCTTGGCTTCTGTCTGCTAACAGTTTGCTCTTGACTAGTTTATTAGAGCCAGGGACAATCATAACATAGCCCTAACTTTAAATCCTCTTCATAAGCTTACAGCCATGGCTGGAGATGAGTTGCTTTTAGCATATTTGGGACAAAAATTCTCAAGACTCAGCTGTGCGGTGTCATAGCAAGGAGTTAAATATTCAGTTACTTAGAGAAGGAAGCGTCTTCCACTGAAACTGCTAAACACGACCATAAATTTCCAGAAGTAAGTTCTTATCTGAGCCTTTGCCAAAAGCCTAATGCTCAGAAATGGATTTTTAGTGTGCAAGTGAACACGCGTGTGCGCGCTGGAGTGGGGAGCGGGGAGGAGGAGGTGTGGCCAGCTGAGCATCAGCAACGAGCGAGCCCTCTGCCAGCGCTGCAGCTTTTTCCTATAGGCTTCCCAGCTAGGTGAGAGCTTGGGGCTGAGGGAGAAGGCTCCCCAATTGGCTGCAAACGTGGTGGCATGATACATGATGTCACCCTGATGTCACCCGGCAGGCTGCTTCCCCGCATCGGCTCCTGGCACTCTGCGGGCTTGGGCTCGCTTCTGGGCAGGAGCGTGTGTGGCAGCGCCGTGCTGCAAGGTGCTGCGTCGCGTTCCCGTCTGCTTTACTTCCATCTGTAAAGCAAGACTCGTTCATAAATCATTCCTGTTCCACTTAGGGCTGGGCAGGGCAAAGCTAATGTGAAATTAGTACAGGGGGGAATTAGGTTTTAGTGGTTCTGCACAAGAGTTATGGCTTTCTGAGGAGTAAGCAAAGAGCTGCAGGAAATACTTACCGTGATGGATGCTGGAGGAGGGCGCAGACAAATGCACTGCTGCTGACAGTGTTGTGTTAATCGTGAGCGCTTAAAAGGTATAATCAGATGGGCGTAACAGACAGAGGAGAAAAAGCACAATGGAAGAGACATTCTTCCCAGCCTGTCTCTCAGCCTTCTGTCTCGGGTCTTGTGATGCTGAGCTCCACAAACATAAGAAGTCTTTTTTTTTTTTTTTTTTTTTTTTTTCCCCAAAGCACTCGTTTGTTGCCCCAAAGTGCTTGCTTGTTGTTCCTGCGGCACACACGTCGCTGAGCATGCAGAATTGACACACCCCCTGAAAGCCAGAGCAGCACAAGCCAGTTTCCCCGTTTACGCCTCTTCCTTACCAACTTATTTACCCCTTGAAGTGGATTTAACATCTTTTTTATGTTGTATATTTCGGATTTGCTCTCCCATTGCCACGGATTTTGTTTTGTTTGGGATTGGGCTAGGAACATATCTTGTAGGTTTGTTTTTCAGGGTGGGAACTTAAAGGAACAGCCTCTATGCCACTGACTTAATAATGGCTCTAGGAAAGTCTTTGTGACTCGCTCCTCGTCTGTGAAGTGGAAATATTAACCTGCTGTAGAAAAGTATTAATGGCTTCGTTTAAAAGCAAAGGATTTCTATAATCCTTTTGTGTAACGATCTCATATACCAATGATGACTTTTCCACAATCTTAACCAGTGTAAATGAGTTTAGTGTCAAATTGTATTCTGATCTGTGCTCTCTGACCTGTTCTCGATGGATTAGTTTTGGAAATACGTTATAGGGTATTCCTACCTTTGCTTATAAGGGCAGACTTGATGACCCATGAAGTGAACACTAAATTTATATTCCAGTAGAAGAATACTCGTAGGAGACTCAAATTTGTGTGGAATTGGGTGATTTTTGGTGGGCTGTTTTTATGGTCCATGTAATGGAGCAGTGAGATGATGCTGTTTAACCTTAAGTTACTGGTTTGAACTGGTCTAGCGTGTTGGCGTGCTTGGTCCATAAGGGCACTTGGGATCTCAGTCTTTGATAGGGTGGTATGAGTACCTTATATACATGTACATTGCTGTGCTCGGTGCGATCAGGCTGTGTGATTGGTGTCATATAAACTCTGCCACAGGTTTTAGGATCTCAGAAGCTGAAAATGTATTGCTTGTTTCTGCAATTCATAAATAGAAATTGGTAAATGGATGTGGAGCCTCGATGGAGAGCGGTGGGCTCTGAGAGCGTATGGGTATCCAAGTATCTGGGTGAGCTGAGCTGGGGGATTATGGCAGACTCCTTTGAGCTGTGCTGCACCTACAGACGTACTCCTACACCAGGATGTAGGTGACACAAAGCGGGGTGCCTGGTGCTGTCACGTTAGGATTCTTTCTCTGTCGGTGCACACACAGTCTGTTGTGTTCTCTGTTCCCTGCCGTTCTTATCAGCAAAGAAATCCGCATTGTTCTGGAGGCAGAATCCAGCGGTCTTCCCAGACCTCCTACAGAGAGTGAAGAAAACCTCATTGGTAAGCCTGAGATGCTTTTATCACATGCGCAGGGGCAGTGAGCCAGAAACTTAATGATGATCTCTAGAGGTTAGGCAGAGCAATTAGAATATTGGTTGGATAGAATAATTTAAACCACCTAAAGGCTCTTCTCCAACGCACCACTGAATATCTTCTTTTGACTTTGAGGCACAGGACTTGATTAAGGTTCAAATGCATTACGCACCAGTGGTTTCTTCCATGGAACTGATTTATGTTCCATCATCAGCCGCTTCTTCCTTTTGCTCAAGTAAGTTCTTATGTCTTGGTCAAGTTTCTAGAGGTCTGTACGTAGTGGATTTTATCATGTCTGCCAGAATTTGCCAGCAGCCTGGAGCAGCAGCTTTCAGGTGGGTGAGCTGTCCCGTGCGGGGCTGTTTGCTGTAAGACCTGCTCCTGTTCTCCAGAGCCTGACCTCGCAGAGCTGTCAGAGCAGGCAGCGTGACAGATCTGTGTGCTGGAGCCAGGCGAGGGCTGTGGCAAAGAAAACCAGGCTGGGGAAAGTTCCTGCAAGGATCCTGGAGGAGCAGTGGGCACTGTCTGGTGTTTTGGCTGTGTCAGAAGAGAACATTTGCTCTCCCCCTGGTCTGAAGTGTCAGGAGGAGAGGCTGGAGCCTCTGGGCACTGGGTTAGGGTTGCAGTTGCTCTGCCTCATCCTTCACTGGGAGTTGTAGATTTCAGCAGGGTCAAGCCAAGGCTTATTTTCTGCATGATGACTGCATGAAATACAAGCAGGTTTAATGCATCAGCCGTACCGATAAGAGCTGTGGGTCAGATTCCCCAATACAGACCTTCTTTTGTGGGACACGAGAGCTGCCCAGCCCTTGCACCAGGGCTCAGTTCCGAAGCAAACCTCGCTCAGAGCTCTTGCGAGGCAAATGCAAAGCTCCTCTCTGGTGCTGTGACCTCCTGGGCGGCTCTGAGTTGCCATGGCCACGCGGCATATTAGCGGCAGAGCCCAAGTCAAAGCTGGGCTCAGTCTTTCCGCTGGCCTCAGCAGGCTTCAGAGTGAGGGACGGAGCATTGGAGGCGCAGCTGACGGCTCTTCCTTCTGTCTTGGTGCAGCGATCGGCGTTCCCCAAGCCCAAGCGAAGATTTGGTGGCCTGGCACTCGGGAGGATGCTGCGCCGAGCTCGCTTCTGCCTCCAGATGCCCTGCATGCAGTGCTCCGACACGCTGTGCTGCAATTAGTCTGGCAGGTGCCCGGCACTACAGCTCATTATTAACCAGCCCTAATACTGTGCTGCAGACACACGTGATGCCTTGCAAAGAGACGGATGGAGATTCCTTGCCCCAAGCACCCGTCTGCCTTTTGTTCCTAAAACCTCTCCCCCCGAGCAGCTCAGTGCCTCACAATGATTTCTTCCCACACCCCACATGCATTTGGAGAGATAATTAACCTTTCAGCAGCCTGATTAACTAAGAACTCCTGCATCCTTCCTGGGAAAGCAATAACTTCCATTAAAAAAAAAAAAAAAAAAAAAAAACAAAAAAACACTTTCTCTCTTCCCAGCTTGATTTTGTTTTTCTTAAATCAAATCAAGGGACACTGACTGCTACTCCTCGTGACCTCGGGGTGTGTCAGTCCCATGCAGCACATGAAGAAAACCCAATGTCTGCCTTGTGGCTAGAGCAGGCTATAATTATTATTTTTTGAATCGCCCATAACCTAGGCAAACAGCCACCAGATTTTCTCACCATAGCAGAGAACTTCGCTGTTCTTATTTTGAGAATGAAAAAGGAAGTTTGCAGTCTTTTGTCTCTTTGGAGCGTGGGGGATAGCACTTGGAGATAAAAAGTTTCTGTGTGCAGATTAAATTTTGCTTCACTTTAAGAATAAGTACGTGGAGGTCTGGCCCAAGATGAAGGGGAATAAAATGAGTAAAATCTGTACCCGTTTGGATGGATCTGGTCATGTGAGTAAAGAAAAAAGTGCAGTACGAGGTTGTTACTTTAGGACTAGCCAGGGAAATACGGAGTAGGGTTTAGCCCAGAGCTGTTTCTGTGAAGCATTAAAGCTCCGCAGACAGGACAGCCTCCTGCTGTACTTGTTAGGCTGCCATTGCTGCTATCTCTGCTTATTCTTCATTTTTAAACATATCAGGAACTTGGTGTGGGATACCAAAGCTTTGTGAGACCTTTTTGTGCACAGGTAGAGTAGAAGGCTTGTAGCAGCTGTCTGCCTGGCGGAATACTGATAGAGGCAAAGCGTCAGACTGATCTGATGTGGAAACACATGCAGCCGTGAGGGAAGGTGAACCAGACCCAAGCAGGCTCCCAACGAGGAGGGCTAGCAGCTGGGCTGGTGGGTGGCTTGGTGCAGGGAAAGGCAGGCACAGCTGTACCAGCAGAGCTGGGTTCTGTCCTCATCAGTCCGCTGGGGAGCCTTTGCTGTCCTCCCTTCAGCCAGTTTCTTGGTGACCGTTTCAGTACAGCGATGTATTGCCTCTGCCCTCCCTTTACTCTTGCTTGGCCAGGTAGCAGTCAAACGAGAGGTTTGTGTTACAACAGAGATCGCTGTTGTCTGCCCTGAGTTGGAGCTGTACTTATACTCTGTGCCCCGGCATGGTTCTGTCCCTTCCCAGAGGGACTCAGCTCCCTTGACTCAACGAGAAGCAGCTTTTTGGTTGTGCTTGCACAGACACTCACAAACAGCTCCGGGCTGAACAGCATCACCGAGCTCTTAGGTGTCAATTAATGCCCAGATCTTGCTGTAGGATGTTCTTTCCCTGTCTGGGTGAGTAATAAAAAACATCTCTGATCCAGGAGAGGTAATTTCCCAAAAACTTTACATGAAAATTCAGAGAGATTCCTATGGATTAGGGCCTCATAAGCTGTAGGTGGTGATTCTAGAGCACCTTGGGTTTACCTCTTCTTCGGAGGGCTGTTGCAAACCAGGCAGTGTGCTGCTAGCACATATGCTTCTCCCTGTATTAGCAAAGCAACGCAGACTCTCTCCACCATTTGAGGTTGTCTCCAGGGGTTTAAAGCTCCTTGCAGCTGAGCCCCCTGTTCAGTGGCTTCCTTCTGCCTCTTTCAGGCTCTGACAAATGGGGTAGTAATATTTTTTTTTTAAAAAGCCATACCTTCTTCTTCCCCGATTCTCATCTCTGTTTCCTTGCCTGTGTGCCAGGTTTCCTTGCTGCACACTTTGCTGGAGGCAGGCACACTGTCTAGGCCGCTGTGAGATGTCTCCAGCCGGCAGTGTTAATTGCTGAGTGCTTTTGAAATCAGCACTGTAAACACTTGAGGGTTTTTCCTGTTGGGATGGGCGCCTGCCCGGTGGGCTTCTGTCCTGCACCCTGCCTTTCCCATCAGGATCTTCAGAAGATGGTGTTCTGATATTTGTAGGATCAGCTGCCTGACGTCCCTGGATCCGGGCCTGGGACCGTAAGAACGAGCACCGTGGCAGGAGGTTGCTGCCCTCCAGTGCTGCAGCCTGGCTGTCAGACCCAATATTTTCCCCATGCCACAGCAGTGCCGGGATGTGGGTCTGTTGGCACCGGGCTGTTCTTTCCGCTGCGTGCTCCTTGATCAGACCTGGGTCTGATACCACGTGCTTATGGCACTTCAGTGTATTTATTCAGAGGAGGATTTTGTTGTTTGAATCTACACAGAGTGCCACTGAATTCTTGGGACCTGCAAGTTTCAGTGCCTGCCTGTCTCATGACGGGGATGAGCTGGAAGGAGGGCTGCTCTGGCCAGCCTCCTTTGCCTGTGTTTGAGGGAAGGATGGCGGCACAGTGAGTCACGGGCTGCCGGAGCCCTTCTGGCAGGGCCTGCCTGCGAGGTATTCAGATGTACCCAGGCATGGCTGAATGAAGTGTAATGGGTTGAACTTCCCTGGTGATCTTTGCCTAGATTAGGCCTTTTCTTCCCCCCCAGTAGAAGTCAGACATTTAAATCCCTTCTGTTTCTTTACAGTTCTCTACCCAAGGTTTATTCTGCTTCCCCCTCATGAGTTTTAAGGTTAGCTGGCTGTGCAGGTGCTGTCTCGTCCTCCCACAAACGACAAAACCTGCAAATGTGCTGGTCTTACCGCTTCTAGATCTGCCTGCTTACACCCGGAGAGATACCAGGCAAATCAGGCGTACCCCGGAGCTGTTCGTGTTGGCTGTCAGTAAAGGATGGCAGCCCAGCTTCCTGGAGTCTTTTGGAAATATGCTGTGAGGAATGAAAGCCTTCGGTGCTTTCAGAGGGTTGCTTAGAGCTTTGTTTTTTTAATCTAGCAGTGAAACAACATTGGTAGTAACGTGGAAGAAATCCTTTTCCCTCGCAGATGCCAACTCCTGTAGGATCACCGCTCCCTTCTGTTAGCCCTAAGATAAAGGGAGCTGTTTTTCTCAGTTCTGGGAAGTGAATAGCAAAGTGTGGCCATTTATAGCAGTTCCTCTTTCAGGATGATTTCCAAGTGATTTACTGATGTGATGCCACCAGGGAGAGAAGGGAAGCTGAGTTCCCTCTTTAGAGGGAATGTTCAAGAAGGTTGGAAGCTTCAGGGGCCTGAAGTAGGAGAGGCTTGGCATCCAGCAGGGTCAGCGCTGCAGAAGAAGGTGGTCTGACAAAAAAAAACAGGCAGAAATAGCAAAAAGACAGCTGGAGATCTGCCAGCAATGGCAGCTCTGTGTGTTAAACAAATGGAGGTTTGTCATTGATCTGAGACACTTGATTGCGAGATGCATAAAGGGATCATTACAGGACAAAAAGTATGACCTGATAGTTAAAACCATGGATCGAGATTGTGAATCTACCACTAATTTGGTGTGTGACTTGAGGTGAGTCATTTACTTCTTGCACCATCTCTCTTATCCGTCCCTATTTAGGTGGCGAGGAGATTGGAGCAGGCTCGCTCCGACAGCAGGAGGGTGCTGGCAGCCCTGTTACACCACCCAGCCCGCCACTGCCCTGGAGAAGAAAGGTCCTTCTCTGGACCTCCTTTGGGCCAAAACTAAAGGTTCTTCTTTGTGTCTAGGGGCCCGTCATCAAAACGGAGTTCCCTGTGGTCCTGGGGAGCTGGGGAAGGACTCTGGCTAATGTGATAAGTACGTAAGAATGATCAGAAGCTGGACCCTCTTGGATAATTGATTAATTACTCTCCTTTTATTAAGCAATGCATTAAGTAGGGTTCAGTGCACTAAAAACTCATTAACCAGGGCAATCAGGGACAAGCACAACAAGCGCATGCAATGTGATTTTCCCAAGGGTTGCAAAACACCCGCACGTATACACAAAACCCCTTTGAAGTCCCAAGTCATCACATCCTGCAACCTGGAAAAGCAGAAGAGCCAAACTGCTCCGCCTGCTTTGGCAGGTCTTGCAGTAAGCCTTTGCTATCAGGACCCTGTTGGTCTGAACAGGTAGGACGAAGAAGAAACTTCTGTTTTAGAGCAGTGAGACATGTAAAAGGGAAAGAAAGAAAGATCTTCCTTTGTATGAGGGTAGTTGGGTGAATGTAGCAAACGGGCGTGAGCTGCAGTCCCTGGCTGGCTTGGAATAAAGTGCTGCTCAACTCAGCTCAGGCTGGAAGTTTTCACATGGTTTCGGCAACACCTGAGTCAAATGAATTCCCTAAGAAAGCCGTATAGCTCTGCATCGTCCCATCTTCTTAATGCATAGCATAGCACTGCCTGATGCAAATGGGAGCTGGATCTTGAGTCCTCCCCTTAAATACTTGCCTGTATTGTCAGTAACTAGGTTGAAAATCTGTTGTCAGTCTTGAATATTTAGTGGAGTTTGGGCCCACCGTAATGGAACTTACCATGAGAATGGTGTTTGTTTTACTGCTCAGTATGGCTTGGCGGACTGTTCACCATGGCTTCATGGACATTAGCTCTTTGTGGCTGGAGAACCGATGACTTAATGCAGTGCTGAGAGGTAATTTTGCTGTTAACCGTGATGGATGCAGCACAGTAACATGGGTAGAAAACAGTGTCTATTTATGGGCCTCTCATCAAGATATATGATCTATAGAATGAAATGTTTTCTCAGTAACAATCTGAAGAATTGTGTAAGAACTGCTGACAGCTCGGACCGTGCCTTTGGTGGTGAGGTAGAGAGAAGCAGGAAAGATGGATGCAGCAATTATGATGGAGGCAAAGTCAGCCGACAAATTGGCCATTTCCTTTTTTCCATTCAGTTAGGAGTGACAAATGGTTTAATTTACATTACTTCCTTACATTAAACTACAGTGTGTTCAACTGCCTGGAGATTAATTCAGTCTATGGATCTGGCAGATCACATTTATTTGAATGTGTTTTCTTTTTAAAGGTTCATATTGAATTTTGCTTGGTTCTAGTCTGTTAGGCTCCTGAAATGCAATGTTTGCAAGAAACTTAGATGAAAGGATTACAGAGCAATTAAAATTCCTCATCCTTTTTCTTTTTCCTTTCTGGCACCCCTGTTTGTAGGGTGGATTGTTTCTGTCTGGAAGATCTAATTAAGCTTGCAACACTGAAAGATGGTAAAGAGTTTGAGGTGGCCTTTGCCATTCAGTGTAGGTAGGGCACGAGAGCTGCATGATATCTTATTTATGTCATGTTCTCATGTCATTTGCACTTGACGTGACAATTCAAAACGCCATAAACAGAGATGAGAAGGATTGTTTAATGGGGTCGCATTGATTTACAGTACTGTAAATGTGGCTTGTCCTTTCCAAAAATGGGATTAACTAACACAAACTTCTCTACAAAGAGGAATGTAGAGGCCTTTCTCACTATGCACTAACATTTTAGTGGAATCATTCTGAATCAATCCTGCCAGCCAGTGCTCAGAAATAAAATCTGGTGTTATTTTTAACTGTGTAATAATGGATACAGAAGACAGCTAATTTCTAGGAACAGGAGAGCAGTTAACAGAAATAGTGAGTGCTATTTTCATTGGGTTTGGCTCTGTTTTCTTCTTGAGATTTGTCCACTGACACATCAAGGTGTGGGGTTTATTTTGCAATGTATCTGCTTATCAGAAGCAGCCACTGACTAATCTCTGTGAGTAAATTTTGGTCTGTGATTTGTTTGGTGAGTGTTCAGCACTCAAATGCAAGCTGCTCTGAGTACATACACCAAATAAACACACCTTGCCTAGGGCCAGCACATACCCTGACTTACTTGCTGTTTTGAGTAGGCTGAAATAATACATGGGCCAGAAGTCTGCTCCTCTTGCCAGAACAGAAATTGATGTCAGTAGTTACCTGTTGAGGAGGAAGAAGCTTCTCACAGAGCCAGATGTCATTTCAGAGTGGGTCTCAGCTAAGGGGGACAGGCTGGACGAGTGACCAAGCATGCCCCCCTACAACATATCTCTAAGTGGCTGCTACAGCCTTGTCATTTCCTTTGTCCTTCACTCACCCCCCAAACTTTGCAGATCCCCATCTGCACTCTTTAGAAACCCTGCCTCAGCACTTCCACACTGCATCTGTAAAATGGGTATAAAGGGATTTCTTTCTTCCCTTGCCGGATTGCAAAGGCTTGGTCTCTGAGTGGCAGGGAGTGCCTGGGACTTCAGGCATCCCAGCACTAGCAGTGCCCCAGATTCAGCTGTCTCTTGCTGCTGCTGATTGACAGCAGAGTGAGTGCCAGCTCCTCGGGACGTAGGCTGGGTGTATTTTCCTGCAAAGCCTACTTGCGTCGTTTCGTGGCTAAACTAATAACGTGGCTGTCTTCTGCTGCTCTTTGTTACTTCTCACCCATCTTGTGATTTATGCAAGGCCTCGTCCTAGGGCACTCCTCTGCCTTTCCACGTATTTAGGTCCAGCTTTTGGCTGTGCCATCTGAGAGCAGAAAGCCCAGCATTACACAGAACAGGAGCAAAGCGAGGAGAAGGCAGATTCTGACGGAGCTCGCAGGGCCTAGGCTTGGTGAGCGGTAACCAAGGCAACGAGGCCTCTTCGGAAATAAGTGCTCGCTGCAGCCCCCCATTTTGTGCAGAGAACCGGGCAGCGTTAAAGATTAGAGAAGACAAGGTAAGATGTGTTAGGCAAACAAAGCTGTCAGACAGGCAAGCAGAAGTGCCTGCCATCTAGCCGACTAAATTAAAGCAGGCCCCAAATGATGCTGATGATTTGGCTGTTGCCCTGTGAGTGGTCGAATGGGCTGTTAGAGCTAATCAAGAAATGAAAATACAGATTGCAAGGAATGGTTTTGTGTAAAACCGTAAGTGGCCGTGGTCTGCTCTAGTTTACGCTGTAGCTCTGGCAGATCTCAGGCCTCAATGTTGTAGCAGAGTGCAAACTTAGCCCAAAGCCTTCACTGAGGGGAAAAATTCCTACAGGTCTGATTTTAATTGCTTGATTTGACATGGAGATAAACGGGAGAGAGACATAAGTGACCATTTTAAGCTACTTTTGTGCTCCTATCATCTGTAAAAGGCCTTGGGGGTAAGCAGGCATTATGGCTGCTTTAATTTACATTCATAATGTAAGGCTCTTTGGCTGATGCTTTTCCCTTAATATCCCTGCAACACACCCTACGTCTCTCCTGGTCTATACTTCAGCTGGGATTTTAGTCTTTTAGAGAATGATCTGTGGTGTAGAGGGAGGATGTTGTATGGGGTCTTGTGAACCTCCCCAGTTGAAGGGGGCTGCTCTCTGTCCCACTCGGTCCTTCTGGCCCAGGGCTTTTGGACACTTGGAGCTGCTATGAGACAAGCCTAGTTTTGTCCGAGCACATTTAGAAGCTGATCCCTGGAGCTGAACCACCAATATTGTATTATTTCAGGTGAGCCATACACAGGACTCCTGTGCTGCTTATGCCTTAGTTGTGTGAAGGGTGAAGTCAGTCACTGCATGGGCTCTGTAGGTAACCTCGTGGCAAGGTTTGACTCTGTGCTGCAGAATCCTTGCAATGCACTTGTCCCACTGCTGCCCGGTGTGATCCCAGCCATCTGCGAGCAAACCTTAGCTGCTGGAAGGGGCAAACCTGCCTGAACAAAGGCAGCAGTGGAGGGATCTGTAGCCCCAGCTGTTCTTACCGACCAGTGCTTTTGGTCAGACTGAGCCCAGCCTTTTTACTGTGCAGCCATGGGTTTCTTTCTGGCTGCTTCGGTACCTGGAGAGTAAGTGGGTGGATAGTCAGCTTTTGTCTTCAGCAGGGCCTCGTTTCAGTCTTGTTTAAGTTGCTGAAGCTAAAACTCAGTGATCTGCGATGAGCATTGTGTAGAGAGGGGAGTGTACGGGTGAACTGGAGCTGATCTGTGCTTGGCAGCCCTGCAGGATGAAGAGAAACAGACCCCTGCGCTTCTCCAAGAGCTCCTTCTGCCCTCGGAAGAGCACCCATTCTGCATTCTGCTGCTATTGCTATAGTAACTTTCTGCCTCCTGATTTTGTTATGAATGGCAATGGGAAAAGCCTCCATGCAGGCTCCAGCTGATACCCTGCTGTTTGAAACATCCTCAAGGCTTGCTTTCTTTTTTAACCCGTGAATGGATGGTGCTTTTTAGCTGGGGGTTCCTTTGTGAGTCTGTTTTCTTCCTTTTGTCTCTCTGCATTCAACAACACGCCATATGTCCACTGTACACAGAGAGAGAACATTTGGAGCAAGCAGCTTTATACAGGCAAAGATCTGGGTCTTTTGGGGAAGAAAGTGCTAGGCATTTTTGGGAAACAGTATTTTACAGTGGTGTTTTTGTGAGATGTGTGAGTGGGGTTCAGCAGCTACCAGCACTGGGCTCTGAAGGCTGACTTTGTCCGCCTTTATCACCATCCAGGCATCCCCTCTCCAGACACAATGCAGCCCTTTTCCTTCTGCCAGCACATCCTCCCTCTGGGACTTGCTGCTACCATGGAAAACAGCATAAAGCACGGGTGAATCTGTTCTTTAACCAGTTGTGAGCAGCAGGTCAGTGTTATCACTGTGATGTACCAAATGGATGGATGGATCCCACCGAACAGACACAGCTGGTTTAGGTCAAAAGAATGAACGTTAGAACTGGGCAAAGAGCTCAGGAATTGGGGTTGCTGGCGCACTAACAAACTTTGATTAGAATGGTACCTAAATGAATCAACCTTGAAAATGATCTTGAGCTAGAGGCTGTACGTATGCAGGTAGCAGGCAAGAAAAGGATGGAGGAGATGTTGACACATGAGAGAGAGACTGAATTATTGTCTCCAGCTAGGAGACAGGGCCAGAGACAGAGCTCCTGGTGTTCTATACAGGAATTGAACCCAGGTTCCTCCCTTTTCTAACCTAATTATTCTTCCCAGAGCTAGTGGTAACCATTTCTTCCCAGCACGCTGCAATTTATCCTCAGAGCATCTTTTCTGCATGACTAAAATGTTTAGCTCCCCCGTGCAGCCCAAAGTGCTGTTGAAACGTTTTTCAAGATTTGCCTCAACTTGAATTTTGCTGCTTCTCATTCAAGTTCGAAGGTGTGAATATATTCTAGGCCCACAGAATCTGTTCTGCCTTAAATTAAAAAGAGATCCCTTGGGAAAAAAAAAATAAAATGTGTTTTTAAATTTTTGGTCCTCCAAACTGACTGGACTGTAATGCATTTTTCAGATAATAGGTATACAGTTTGATTTAAGTCACGCACATGTTTTTATTAGAAAATAACTGCTTACCTTAGCATCGTTTCTCAAACCTGCCTTTTGAGATGCTGATTACTTAATTGGTGTATAATTTAGTAAACCTCTTAAGTAATTTTATTTCATTATTGTGTTTTTTGTATTTCTTACTCTCCACATCTGAAAGCATTTTCTAATCACTAAAGAATGAACAAATCCATCATCTTTGGAGATGATTATATTGCCCCTTACTTGGCACAGGTGAATGCAGTGACCTGCTGAAGGTCACAAAGTGAGTCGGTTGTGGAGCGAAGTGGAGATGGAGTCTTCATTCCCCCTCCTGCAGAGCAGACAGCTGACAATACTGCTTTGCTTGACAGGTGACATCGAAGTACGGGTGCTAAAATAATCCAGTAAATAATTTTAAAATAATCTTTGCTTGTAAAGACTCACTCAAGTACGTGTATTTATTTCAGTGCAGTACCTAGCCCGAGAAGCCTTGCAGATTCGAGCCTGGTGCCTGACTCTGCCATTTGCATGCATTAGCAAAGCAAACAGGAAACTGTAGAGCAGCCGGTGCATGTTTCCAACTATGATGCTAATTTGTTGGCTTCTGTTTGGGAAAGAAAATGGTGAGTAATATGAGGGAGTTTGTTTGTTTATTTTTTCCTTTGTACTACTGGAAAAACTGATTCTGGTTAAAAATTAGTTGGGTGTTGCTGGACCTGGGGAGCTCTGGCATTTTCTGGGGGTTAGACTTCAAAATGTGGAGCACTGAATCTGGTGAAACATCTGACTGCCAGCTTAAATCTTGGTTGGAGAACTTCCTGATTCTGCTGAGGCTCTAACACATTTCTACATCTGGGCTGGTTCTTTGCAAGGAGATGCGCAGATCAGTCAGGAGATGTAGGTGCGGTTCATTTAGTTTCACATCCCAGTTTCAGTATTAAAGCTGATGAAGCTATTTCTTGCTAGGAGCATGTTTATCAGAGTTAGATGCTGAATCTATGCTTGTTTTCCAAAAAAAAAAAAAAAAATGTTCTTACACTTGCAGTGGGGCAGTGTTAGCAATCCCTGGGGCACTCCCTCGCTGTGTTCCTTCCAAATACCAGCTCCGCAAACAGGCCTGGGACTGTGCTGCCCATGCTGCAGATGCATAGCAGTTGCAGTGTAAAGCCTTTGTGAGTATTCTTTATCCAAATGTTTGCAGTCAATATCAAACCTATTTAGCCATGCTTAAAACGCATTTGAATACTTCACCAAATAATTTGAGAATTTCTTCCCTTTCCCTTTTTTAAAGGGTTAAAATATTCGTGCCAGTACTTGAAAAAAAAATGCAGTTCTTCATTTGGAAATCCATGTTTTTCTATGCAAACATTTCCTTTGATCCTACGAACAGTACAATTTACCCTAAAAAAAAAACTGCTCGGCCTCCAGATGGGATGTTTCATATCAGATGGAAGGTAGGGCAGTCTGAAATACTGTATTTTGATTCACTGAAGTTTGTTTAACAAATTGTTTCATGTTGACCTCAGATCATTACAACAAAATCCCAGAATAAAAGGGGGAGGAAAGGCTGTTTTGCACAGAAAGCACCACAGAGCCTGACCTCTTCGTGCTGCTTCTCTGTGAGTTAGTAACACACTGCATTCTCACTGAGCTACAAGAAGCTCTTTGGGTGATTTTAAACAAATATTTCCAAGTATACAGCCCATATGTGAGTGTATACATCTTGTACTCTTCTTGAAGCACCAATAGCAGACTTATGGGGATGTTAAAGCAGCATCCTAAATGCTCCCTTACTTTTTAAAAGAGCGTGCATTTAGCTGGTAAAGCAATCACCCCGCATGTCATGCCTTGTCCTGCCCAGGGAGAGCGGAGTGTGACGCTGGCATATGTCTCTGGCCATGCAGGGATATCCTGGCTGAGGAGGATGAGGGGTCTCCATGTGCTGGTGCCACGTTGCTGTTCCTTTCAAAAGCAGCAGCTGGCAGCCCTCTGATTAGCGCGCTGCAGATGGCAGCAGGATGCAAGGGCCCTCCACCATCCCCTCTCTGGAGCACCCCTCGTGTTGTCACCTCCCTCCCTTAACTCAGGGGAGCCCATTGCTGCTTGCTGGGGTTCCCAGATCTCACAGTCACAGCTGCAAAGCAACGAGCTGCAGCCAGGGCTCTGGCCTGTAATGCCTGCAAAGTGCCCGGAGCCTGTTCCGCTGCTTGGGAGAGATGTAATCAGCGGGGATGATGGTTTTGTGCCTGCTGCAAGGCTAAGGCATAGTCCATGCAGGAGTTAATTCCCTGGGCGGTCGGAGAGAGACACAGATTTATGAAATAAAAGCTTGTAATGCAGTTTAATAAGATTAAATTTATTTAATAAGTGCAACATGAGGATGTTGGTTCATGCTGCAGCGACTGCAAAGCCCCCCGACCTAATGGGTTCTACAGAGCAGCACAAAGAGCTGTTTTTTCCATTGCTGTTACTGTTTTTAGTCTTCCTTTATACTAATACTGTTATTCCTGGGTTTCGCTTTTCTTTTTTTCTGCCTCTGCCTAGAAAGAAGGGCTGAAAACTACAGAGGCAGAGTGAACAGAGCAGTGGTTGTGGCGAGGAGGATCCCCAAGCAGGGCTGACTACAGGCAAGGGAGAGCCTGGACCAGCGTCTTGCTGTTGCTCCGTGTGACAGATTTCTTCTGCGGTTTTAGGTGGGCTATTTGAATTTCTATGCCTCATTTCCCATGTGTACAGTGAGGCTAATAATGGTGCCTTTGTCTGTCCCATCTATTTAAAATGTAATGAGATGAGATTTTCAAAAATGACAAATGGTTTTCAGTGCCTTGTACGAGCGCTTAGCTGAAGGCGTCGTCAGAAGTGACCGAACTCTCTCCTGCTGAGCAGCATGGCCTGGCGAGGTTTTCAAGCTGTGTCAGCAAAATGAAGAAACTGAGCAGTGCAGGCACAGACCAGCGCAGGTTTCTGCTTCAAGCTTTTTCCTCTCAGCTTAAAATTCAAGTTTAGCAACGCCAATGCGTCTTAACAGCTAGTGTTCTCTCCCAGAGAAGCACACTGGGAGGAAAGAGAAACTTTGTAAAAGCAAGGAAGAACAGTGAAGCTTTGCTTTGTCTTGCTTTTCGAAGTGTGGGTTTTGATGACACAATTTGATTTTGGCTTTTCAATTTCCAACGTGATTTTTTTTAAAACTGCTTGGGCTTCACATTCTTCTTCCTGCCATTGAATCAAATTCAAGCTCATGTGCCTTGAAACAGTGATCATCGCAAAAACCTTGGCTTGAGACTTTTGGAACAGATTGCTTCTTTTCTGTATGTTTATAATATCCTGTAGCACATGACATGCACATGGAACATACTGGGAAGCTTTTACTCTAGCTGTTTCTCTTTCAAGTGTAGCACTACTTAGAAATCGATTTGCTTTGGTAGGGTTATTCCCAGCTTTTGCAGTTTAAAGTGGGATCAACCTGAGACAATGGCCCAGCTTATCTGTGATGGTCATTAGCTTTCCAGCGTAGTGGGTCTTTTTCTGGTATTATTGTCTCTGGCATTTTTATTGCAGAATAAAGCATGACGGGCTATTTATCATCATCAGGGGGCTCAAGGTACTTTCCCTTTCTCTCTCCTTGTGCTCAGCAAGTAAGTCACTGCACGTAGCTGTTTTCTACATGCCTACCTGTGCAGGGTGTTTGAAATATTCTCCAAAGCCATCGCCAAACAGACTCCATCAAGTGAAGCTGCTTAATGAGGCTTTAGAATATGGTGCTTTTGTGTTATGAGCTGGTGGAGCTTCCATCCAGTGAACAAAGTTGGTGAACAGAACCATAAGCATAAACAACATCTTTTTTTTTGAATTCACGTGGATGTTTTCGTCCAGCATCCCTTCTTTGCCTGCATTAGGGCTGTGCCTTCAGTCTCTCTTCTTTTAGCATGTGCCGCTTGATCTCTGCAGTGAGAGGTCTGATAAGGGATAGGGGAAGCACTTCTGTGCTTGTGGGTTGTACATGTGTGCGTGCATGTGTGGGGAGTATCATAAGCACAATTCTGGTCCAGATGTCAATTACATCACTGCCTGTGAGTGCAGAAAACGGGTTTCAGTGCCAGAGGAAGTCTTTTATGAGCCCGTCATCCTATATTAAGAGTGCAGCATTACAGACAACGTCCCAAGATATTTTGTGGGGCTAAGTATTTCCATCCCAGTAAATAGGGAGGCATTTCAGTTTACTGGGAAGCGCTAGATGAATTGCCATGGAATAGTAGGGACAGGAGGGAGCAATTCTAGAGCAGTTAAAAGGGCAAGGGTGGAACAGAAAGAAAGGGAAGGTGAGGCTGGGCTGCATCTTTGATACAATAGCAGCATGTTAAGCCCAGTGGTATTTGTTGTGAGTCTGGGGTATTTCTAGTGTCGAGTTTACTGATTACTTTTATTTGTAGTGATATTGTGCCCTGTCTTAGAGGAAACCAGTGAGCTGTAATGCTCAAAGTCAAACGAATGAATCATTCATAGAGCATGAAATGCTATAAGACCCTTACTATTATTGTTGTCATCATAATTTATTAACACGGCGCTTAGTAGAAGGTGTGTGTAGCCATGTGGATCATGGCTCTGGCATGCTTACAGTGGAAAGATCTTCTCTGGAGAGAGACAGAGAGCAGTCAGGGTGTCCCACTGACAAGACACACAGTAATATTCACCCATTCTTCTTCCCATTTTGATGGGAGCTCCCTGATTTGGAAGGTCTCTATTTTAAGTGATGTTGCAGTACTAAAGATTGTCGTGGTCCATTTTGGGACCTTCTGGGAAAATGCTGGCAAAATTTTAAATAAATTCCAGTGCACGAATCAATAGCTATTTCCTGTTGAGTCCCAGTAACATACGGATA
Organism: Oxyura jamaicensis; assembly: GCF_011077185.1. NCBI lineage: Eukaryota > Metazoa > Chordata > Aves > Anseriformes > Anatidae > Oxyura > Oxyura jamaicensis. The sequence goes on along the minus strand of NC_048914.1, from coordinate 2,503,150 downwards.
TTAATGATGGTAAGGCCGTAGCTGTCGTTCTTAGAGAGGTGTTCAGAGGAAATGTTAATATTTAATGATGCCTTTTTGTGGTCAGATGGGTGAGTTCTCTTAATGACTTTGTCTGGAAGAAACATGCCTCCGTACTCAGCTGTAATCAATCCACACAAGCTATTGCTAGGGCTTCAAAATGTCTCGGGACGTTTATGGACCTTAATGAAATCAGCAGTTTTGGTGGAGCTTCTGTCTTCAGCACTGAGCCCTTCAGAGTGATTCCCATTGCTGCTGTCCGTGACTGTTGAGAACAGCTCATTTTGGAGCTGCCTGGTACCCATCACATGCTTTTACAAAGCCTGAATTAGTAAGGAGGGATTTTGAAGGTAGTAAGGCTCTGCGCTCCGGCTGGAAGTCAATGGGAATTGTGTGCCTAATTTCCATTTGTGCCTTTGGAAAATCCCCTTCTAATTGGCTAAATATTTGTATTATTGGCTGTGGGCACGGTGGCACAATGTGGCTTTTAAACCATCTGTTTTCAGGGACTAAAACCCACTGGCAACAAACCTTGATTGGCAGAAGTTCACCAAGGCTGGTTTACATTAGTTGAGGCTGCTGAGGACAAAACCACGAAGGAAAGCAGAGGCATAGGATAAGCAGAAAATAAAAAGGGGCCGTGGAAATAAATGAGCTTTGTTTCAGCATCTGAGTGGACTTTACCCATTTATCAAAAGACTTTCTTCTGGTCTTTAATGTTTTTGAAATAATGTGTCTCGTCTGAGTGCTCAATGCCAAGAAGAGCTGTCAACCACTCCAGCAATTATCACATCCTAAAGGGAAGATGCTTAATGATTTTTCTGCAGACAACTCGCTCTTTTAGTTTTTGTGCTCTGCCAGAACATTTTCAGCCCAATCAATTATTAGAAGGTTTGATTTAATTCTTAATGTTCCAGGAATATTCTGGAAAGACAGTTAATCACTGCCACCTCCTGATACTGAGCCTGCACCTTAGAAAATGGGAATTAGAGCATCAGATGCATGGGATGGCAACAGGTAAGGCAGCAGAGAGAAGAGGTGGCCTGCCCAGCTTGTGGTCAGGCGGTGAAATTCACAGGCTGTTGCTGTGGCACATGCAACAAGTTGGTATTTTTTAGGGCTGTGTGGTTTTGTGAGCCACGCTGGTTGCAGACATCAGCGCCCAGTCCTCAGTGATGATCCCTGAAATCTGGTTGTGGATTTACATTCAAGCTTTTCTTTAAAAATCGCTTGCTGGTGTATATAAGGTGGTCATCGAGGCTCTGCTTTTAGCCCCATGCTCCCGGGCATCGTGAAGATTTTCCTCTACTTTCAGTAAAAGCAAAGAGCTAACTTCACCATGGAGACACCTCTCAGCGGACCCAGCTGAAAACACGTATCAACTTGATGTAATTCTGAGGTCAGAGCTGTATTGTTAAGTTATGACCCAATTAAACTTAATTGAAGGATTGGCATTGAGTTAAAAATGTCTAGTTTTTCACTTGAATTTGCTCCTGAGTGTGGCACCTGCGCTTCACTTAGCGTAAGCGCGTGGCTTGGCACATAGACCTGCTGCGTTTGTATGGAAGGCTGCAGCTTTCTCTGGTAAAGCTTCCACCTGAGGGCAGGTTTGGGGATGTTGGAGGCATTGAGCACAGCACTTCTGCAGCCTGGGGCAGGTAAATTGCCCTTGCGCAGAGGGGCTCTGTCGTTATGATTATTTGCTGGATATCTGGACGTGGTTTTCATGAAAACCCCAACCTTGGCTAGATCCTAGGCACCCAGTAGCTTTCAGGCTAGAGGTCTGTAAGCCAAGCCTTGATGTTGCCTGGTGGCTCACACCAGCCTCTTTCTTTGCTTGTTTTCACTGAGGAATGGAGATTTTGTGGAATTTTGCCTCTGCAAGTATCTGTATTTCCATGGGATCCTGCCTTGTGTGATAGATTTTGCACCCCCTGGAAGTATTAATAATTAACTACTTGCAATAGGAAGAGCTCGACATTTGGAAGTAGTTGCTGTCATTTAATTTACTAATGGCAATTTAATGGCAGAATATAGTACTGTAATTTCTGTCTGGCTTCTGAACCTTTAAATAACGAAGAAAATGCTGTATTTGCAGCAGTCGTCTCACCTAAGGGTGGTAGGCAACTAAAGCAACATCAGGCTTACGCTGCATTGTTTCTGATTCAAATCAAGTTTGATTGTTCAGCCTTACCCTGCACACGTAAGTAACTATGGCAATGAAACGTGATAAAGCATCGTTCACCATTTTATGCAAGAGAAGTCAGCGGGCACGTCTCGGCCAGACAGAGCAGGAGATCAGAAACCTCCGGAGCCACTGCGGGGCTGGGGAAGGAGCCCAGTGTCTCCGCGTTCCTCGGGGCAGCCCACAGATATGGTAGCACAGAGGGAGCTGAATGTAAGTGAAGAGATCTGGTTTTCCACTTCTTTGACAAAGAGCTTGCCTACTTCATGTCTTTGTGCTCACATTTCCCCCTCTACATCAATATAATCTTTTTATTTCTTTTTATTTTTCCAAAAGGATCTTTGTGAATTCCTCGCGCTCTTCACTGGGATTTTTTCTTGTCTTTGTAAACTCAGCCGTAAACTCTCCAGGCAGGGCTTGCCTTTTGTCACGTGCTGCTGCAGCACTTAAGGTAGCGAGTACTTACGTCGCTTCAGACCTTTGTGCACTGGCATGAAAGAATCTGAATTGAAGCCAGTTCTGCCACTGCTTCCCGCTGCAGCTTCGGGCAGGCTGTGCGAGCCCTCTGTTCATCGCTTCCCTTATTTACAGCGTAGAGATAATAGGGCTAGGAGTCACTCACCCAGAAGTGCCCAGAGTGTTTGATACTAAGAAAAGCCAATGCAGTGATTCCATTCAATTTCCCTCTTTCCTTTCATAAATGGTGATCAAGATCATTGATTTTTTTCCATATATTGCTAAATAGTTTATGTGCAAATAACTGTTCAAGTTCTTTGTTCTTGTGATATTCCAAGGACCAGTTAATGCTCATTGCATGTTTGGGAGATGAGATGTCACCAAGGTGTCCCCGCCTTTGCTGTTGATGGGGCTGAGGATGAGCTGTTACCTCTGGGCTTGTTCCTGTTGATGCTGGGTTTATAAAATTCAGGTGAGGGCCTGTGCCACTTGCCAAGTGTCAGACCCTACAGAAGCTCGGCTGGACTCATGTAGATAAGAAGTTTCTACAGCTGGTCCCAAACTCAGGGCGATTTGGGGGGACTAATTTCCCAGGCTGCTTGATTATGGCTTTACTCAGGACAGCAGCCCTTCTGTAGGAAAAGGAATATAGGAGGAGTAAAGCTAGGGAGCCACACAGATGTATGGGAATGTTTCAGTTCAAGTCTAACAATGAGTTAAGTTTGCTACAGCTGAGAGCATTTCTCAAGATCTGATACCTGCGTTTCACAGGTGGGAGAAGAAACTTTATAAAAGTTACCCCATAATTTTTCAGTGGCCATAACAGTGCAGTGTGTATATTATCATTCTGGGAAGCATCCAGTAAAAGAATATAATCACAGGGGATGCGTTTTATAGACCTGTGATTCTTTGGGAGTGCCTGACTTCATGCCTGAATGATAGAAGTCATCATTGGTTTGATCTGTGAACCTGGCTGGGGGCTCAGCGGGTCAGCCTGGGGTGAGGATCCTGCCAGACTTCCCACCAGGACACCTGGAGCCAAACACCAAACAGCTGGAGACATCGCTGAGCGTGTCCTCAAGGCGCCGTGGAAAGGGGAAGTACTTGGAGCTGGCTGTTGGATATGCGATTGCCCATGTTTTGAGGGCTTACACGGAGAGAGAAATCTGTAAGGTAAGAAACTTTTGGGAGTGACCTTTAACAGGCTGGAGACGTTTGGAAGCTGCAGGATCTGATTCTTGTCTCTGCCACTCCAGAGCCTCTAGACTCACGTTACTGGCGGATCGGTTTCTTTCCATCCCTTTCCAGGTGCCTTTGTCTGTGGCCATCTGAGCGTCTTCCAAGGACGTGCCAAGCGATGAACGAGCGTGATTTAAGGCTACCCCTGCAAGCTGCGTGTGTTTCAGCAAACTGCAGAACGTGTCAACACAATCGCTTCAAGGCTTTCAGCTTGCTGGAGCCCCTGTCAGCACTCTGCAGCTTCTGTGGACTGCCTGATCAGCAGCGCTCTGACCATTAATATTTATAAACCTTAAATAATAAAGGACTTCAGGGTACCTGAGAGACCATATGTTGGCCTCCCGTTCCCTACAAAGCACCTGAGATCAGTGTGGCTACAACCCGGGCTGCTCTGGCCCCAGAAGGGGAAGGGGGGAGCGTTGCCCCTGGAGGGCCTCCGTCTTCGGATTGCTCCCCCCTTCATTAGTTACCAGAGCACATCCCCTCCATCCTTCAGGGCCAAGCTGCAGGCTTCTGTCTTTCCTTTTAGGCTGGAGACTTAATGCATTTATTACCGGGCTTCGTTTGGCTGTGACCTTGGCTGCTTGGTTGTCCTTTTTCCTCCCCACCTTTCGGTTAAAAACGCGTTGATGCGCGAGGAGAGACAGCCCAGAGATTTTTATCAATTTAGTAATTTATCGCTTTTGGTGATTTTTTTTTTGTCCTGAGTCTTGCCAAGGTGCTTGGTAACCGTTTGGCCACAGCTGCCCGCGAATTAGCATTTAGCGTATGCATGTGCGAAGATGCAGCCCCATGAATAATGCATGGTGATACACAGCCTGCTCCTTGGGCTCGGGGCAGGGCGCTACCGCCTATGGATTAGCCTCGAGGACCAGGACCGGCGGTATTAATAACGTGTGTATCAGGTGGAGACGGCCCGCCTGAGCCCATTGTGTGCCGCTCCGCTTACCTTGTGATAAAAACCTCCCTCGGCCTCGCCGAGTCCTCCCCTTGTACCCCGCGGGCACAAACCCTTGGGGAACGACCCCCTCCGCCTGGCCACCTGTGGGCTCGCTTTATTTTACTCATCCCCAGCGGGATGAGTGCTAAAAGGGAAAAAGGGAGCAAAATCTCTGTCGGGAGGCCCGGAGGGAGGCCGGGAGGCTGCCGGGGGTGCTGAAGGGACAGCGCTCGGCACTGCTCAGCACGGCTCAGCCCCTCCTCCAGGGCTGCCTGCTGCCTGCCCTGAGCCCCCCCAGCAGGCTCCTGGGGGCTCCCGGCCTTGTAGAGGCTCCAGTGACTTGCGAGGCCACTGCTTTGGGCTCCCGGAGGTAAGTCCCGGTGAACGGCTCGCCTGCCTCCCTCTCTCTCCAGGCTGCCCGTCTCTCTCTTTCTCTCCCCAGGGCCATCCATCAAAACCTCCGTCCCCCCCCCCCGAAGAGGCACTGCTGGAGTCACGGCACCAGCGATGCCCCCAAATCCCAGCCGGATGAAGCTGAGCCTCGCCTCCCGCCAGCCCCGCTGAACCCCGCGGCCTCGGCTCCTCCGGCTCCGCTGCTTCGAGGCAAGTGGGGAACAATAGGATGGATTCCCGCAGCACGCCCCGCCGCCACCATTGCGGGCTGGGGGAGGAAGAGGAGAGAGGGGCTAGGGGGAGGAAGGAAGCCCTCCTTTCTCCCCTGCCTGGGGAGCAGCTGGAGGCGAGGGGTGCTGAGCCTCCGGCAGCCTCTCCGCGACTCGCGGCAGTAGCGGCGGCAGGGAAGGGGAAGGAGAAGGGTGTGTGCATGGATGGGGGCTGCTGCTCCAACCTGCTCGAGTCCATTTGCCAATTCACCAGTCGCATCACTTCCGGATCAGTCCCCAGTTTCTGCTGCAGAGTGAGGATTTTTTTTTTTCTCTCTCTCTCTCCTTCTCCCTCCCTCCCCGTCTGGATGCTGGGAACTTGAACCCTCCTCCCTTGATTGCAGCAGGATCTGCCCCAACCTTCCCTCAACTTTGCACCGCATCAAAGAAAACAGAGCGTGCTACAGACTGTATTATACCAATGGGGGCAGGGGAGCTGCCAGGCACAGCCCTTTGCAATTGATGTTGCTGTATCTCTAGGACCCTGAGCGATCTCTCTTTTTTTTTTTTTTTTTTTCCTCCTCTTTTCGCTTGTGTGTGTGTGCGTGTGTGTGTGAAGGATCCTCCTGGTTACCGCTGTTGTTATTTTCCCTTAGCAGGGAGACCACACTGAGCCATGGCTGAGAGGAAGCAGTCTGGCCGGCAGGGCGAGGAGGAAGAAGTGCCAGCCTTCTTCAAAAACCTGGGCTCGGGCAGTCCCAAGCCCCGGCAGAAATTCTGTGGCATGTTCTGCCCAGTGGAAGGCTCCCTGGAGAACAAGACCATCGACTTCGACTCCCTGTCGGTGGGCCGCGGATCTAACAAAGTCGTGGCCAAGCAGAAGGATGTTGCCCACCTGGGGCCGGATGCTCCGTCCGTCTACTCGAGGCAGAGCGGGAAGGGAGGGGAACCATCTGTTGATTTCGGGAGAAAGGTGGAGATCAGGAGTGCCACGGGGAAGGAGGCGCTGCAGAACCTGAATGACAAGGTGGGTGCACATATGTGTGTGTGTGAGGTGCAACTTGCACATGGATAGGCTGCAGAGGGGACAGATCCTTCCCACCCTGCAGTTCCTTGCTTTTGTCACTTGTATGTATGTGCTGGCAGTGTCTTCCTCGGAGAAGTAGCATCCCTGCTAGAGCCTCCTCGCCAGCCCTCTAATGTTATCTGTGTGCTCTCTGCAGGTGTGTGTATGTGCTCGGGGAGGAGGGCAGAAGAAGAAAGGAGCCCCTGCACACACAGACACCCTCCCTTTCCCCGCCCTGCCCTCCGATTTGGTGCTAGAGACCGACTTTTTTGTTTCTTAGGCGATTTCCCCAGCACAACGGTAGCGAAATGCCCCACCCAGCTCGTGAATGCAGCTCACGGGAGCAGAAACGCGATTGTTAGCAAAAGAGCATCAATGAGCCTCCAGCTCCAGGGACCCCTTCCCTGCGGGTTTCTCCCAGGGGGACCTCGGGAAGCACTCCCACCCCTGCTCCCAGGGGAGGAGAGGCTCCAGAGTGACCCAGGGGAGCTGGATTTCGGTACCTGCTCTGATGAAGGCCTGTGGCTGCAGGGGGAATTTTTGCCTCAGGAAGATGTGCTGGGACTTTCACAGGAATGTGGTGTTCTCTTAAAACCCCCCTGAGCTCCTCCTAGTCCTTTAAGACTCCTGAAGCTATTTTCTGGCTGTGTGTGTGTGTGTGTCATGGTGTAGTAGAGTCTGTCCTTTTCCTGAGGCAAAACCCATTCACGCCAAAGGTCTAGCTGACCATGCACGTTTTCTTTCCTCCACGAATAGATTTAAGCGAGCTTTATTCAGCTCCGAGCCCTGAAATACTCGGTGTATTCCTCTGACAATGCTGGCTCCTATGCTCAGCCTGGAAGAGCTGCAATGAATGAAGCACCAACCAGCAGAGTGATAAATTTCTAGCAGCATACTGGGAAAGAGTTTCTGTGAGTAGTCCCCCAGCGGGTGTAAAGAGCAGTCCTTCCTTCTGGCAGCTGCTTCCAGGACGGACCTCCTGATTTTTTTACGAGTGGACTGGATGGCGTGTACAGGGCAGAAGTCTGCCTGGAGCCTATAGCACGGCCTCGTTCCCCATTTTCTCCTGCTGTCAGAAATGTGAAATGTTACCAGGAGCAATTCTGGGGGCTCATCCTCCCCAGGTCAGACCCTCCTCTGCTGCCTCCTAGGGCAGTAACCTCGGGGCTCCGTCCAGCCACATTCACACGTGTCAACACGTGCAGTAACTGTGAGACCACAGAGCAGGCCCCGGTGTTCAGCAGTGCTGCACATCAACCTCGAATTAAAAGTGGGCTACGCTCCACTCCTCTTCATAGCAGGTCAAACTAAAGTTTCCCACTACAAATGTCCGTGGCTTGATCCGAGTATGTTACGTGCCTACTAACTTTCCACAAGTAATTAGCCTAACAAAGAAGTGAAGGGCGTGCACCTTTTCAGTTTGGGGAGTCAAAGGGTTTGCAGTTTAGGGCATTTTCAGGACTAATTTGGAGTAATTTGATGTGCTGGTGTCCTGCAAGACACAAATGTACACAGGTGATTTATTCATTCTGAAGAGATGAATTATTGAAGGGTACAAGTATATTAAAAAGTATAACGTGAAAAATCAGACGTCCAAGCAGAATATTAATCACATTTTTTGTAAAAGTGATTTTTTTGGGGTTCTACTTTTAAAGGTTGTCATATAATATCAACCATGAAGGCATGAAATAATGGGAGAGTGCTAAACATCTGAGTTTTCTCATTAGCTTGGTGTTACACTGATGCCAGTGGATTGTGCTGTGAGGGGTTGTGTGCGTTCGGGCAAGTGCAGTCTTTTATTATAAATGTCTTGCTATGGATTGGCACTTTATAGCAGGAGCGTTTTAGCTTTGATGGTTTTCCAGCTGACTGCATCTATAGCTTGAATCAATGGTTAGATCCTCAGCAGGTAAAGCTGCCTTTACTTCAGAGCAGTTATTAGGAACATGTTTATGGGTGATCAACACACTGAAAAAAAAGAAAATATTGCAGGAAGTGGCATTAAAGGAAACACTGCATTAAAATAAATGCAGGTAGGAGTTGAGATGCTAAAGGCCTTCTGAAGTTTTGCAACTGAATTTGGCCTATTACTTTGAAACCTGTGTAGTCTGTACAGTATTTCCATGTGATACGAATCGAAATTACAGTGGAAAGAAGCAGCGTGCTAATTGATAGGATCTTGAAATTATATAAATTGTTTCACAGTAGGCTAGAAATCCTACTGCTTCTTTTTCTTTAGCTTGAGGCTGAAAACAGCTACAGCCGTTATTAAGTGCATATAACAGTGAGCACACAGGACAGTCCATCCTCTGTTTGAGCAAAACGACCACATCACGAGCTGACGGCAATGGGTGCCGACCAACTGGAGCCAGCCGAGATGCACAGAAGTATTTTAGTCAGTGACTGGATCCAAAGTGGGTCTGAAAGACAGTCATCCTTTCTGTCACTGTATAGAAAGATCTCATATTAATCTCCGTGGAAATAGTTAACAAAGCAAGATTGACAAGCTATTTTTTATTTTTCTGAGGTCTTAACTGTCCAGAGGATAAAGAAAGGAATGTAATTATTCCACATTAAAATGCAATATATTGTTCTGCAGGCAAAGATAAGGGTAATCAAATCTGTTTATGTCTATCCTGTCTAGGGTATTCTATAGGCATCTATCATAGCCTCGCTTTATTGCCTCTGGGCCATGGTGCCTCATAATTCAGGGTTAAGATCATCTCCAGAGGCACCAGGAAGGCTTTCGATCTTAGTTTAAGCAGCTCTTTACAGCGAGGCCTCTGGAGACAGTGTGACCCATTCAACAGGTCGGAGGCAAGCTGTGCTACTGGGCAGCTGTCAGCCTTGGAGACTTGGCTGCGCCTCCATTTCCTCTCCTAAACTTTGTCACCTTCCCTGGTTAGGCTGCTAATGCCTGGTCCTGGGGATACGTGTTCAGGGGCCTGTGGAACTTACTCATAGCGCTGCTTTGTAGGAGTCAGTGCATAGGCTACAAACTGCCTCCTCTCAGAGGATGGAGGCTGATAAAATGAGTTCCCAGGGCATCGATCCAACATTCTGTATGAGAACGGTCTGGAGAGGCACGCCTTCACCTGGGATTTGAAAGACCTTTTGTTCATTGCTTGCTTCACCTGGGTCACTCCTCCGCATGTCTTGGTTTCCCGTGCGTATCATCAGTGCTCCCTCAGTCGTTCTCATCTGTTGAGGTTCTTCAGGACGGAGGCTGGCCTTTAGGAAACATCTGTAGGAAGAAGTAAGGTTTGATTGCAAGAGGGAACAGCAAGCTTCTGGCTTGTTTTAATCCAGTTTGCACGGACAGCCTTAATAGATGCTAAGACACTTGAACCCAAGTACAAGCCCTGGGACCACAGGTCTCTTCTTACGTTGCTAGCTAAAGTTCCCATGGCCATGCTCTTGTTACTCTGCTGATTCAGGTGGTTTCCTTGTGAGAAAAGCAGTTGCCTTTACATTTTTGGTTCCCTTAAAATCAGTTCATGGACCTTTAGGAAGTTCATAGCATTAGCGTAAACCACTGGTCTAATACAACAAAGCTATGTATGATAAGTGAATAAAGAGACACTAGGAAAATGTTTTTATTTTAGCATTGACAGGAGAGGATTGTTCAGAAACACAGTTTCATGAAGCTTTTGACACGACTGGACTTCCTGCTAAAACCTCAAAGCTCTCAGGATCGTGCTTGTTCATTCCTGGAGAGGAACGATGAGTAACAAGATGTTGTTCAGCACTCAAAAAATCATAGACTCTGGAATATTAATGGAACTGTTGTTTAGAACAAAGTTGTTCCAGACAGCTGGAAATGTGGTTCTGATTTTAATTTGTTACAATGCCTGTAATTTCTTTAGCCAGCCTTGTTTTGACAATCACTGCTTGCAAAATAATTATACAGGAGGATGACTTGCATGATTTTTCCAATGGATCATAACAATTTGTCTGGCTGCTGAAAAAAAAAAATAGAGAAACTAACAATAATGAACACAAATGTCAAATTCCTCTGACCTCTCAGATTCCTCTCAAAGCTATCAATCTGCATAGCTGGAACGTGCTGGAGCTCCAAGGAGCATATCGTGGTCTGGTAGAGTCACGTCAGGAATTCACCGATACCACACCCCTCTCCTGCAGAAACGAGCAAAGGGCTTTGATCTAGGGCCAGTTCTTTTGGGTTCAAGACTGGAGGGAAAACACCACTTAGGGTCAGACCCTTCCCCACCCACTTTGGAGCTGAACCAAATCCGAGGCCTGGGCTTTCGGCAGCACTTTGCAGAGCAGGCTTTATCTCGGGGATAGAGATGGGGACTGGCGGCTGTGCATGCCACCCTCATGCCAGCGCTCTGGCGTCATTTGACAGGAGCCTTTTTGTTTCTTCTGCTGAGCACTTGTTTAGGTCTGCCCTGAAGTTCTTCACCTACAGCACCACGTCTGACTCCCCAAATCCCTCGTCTATCTTGTGGCACATAAAATCTGAGTCTGTCTCTGGTGGCGTTGCTACAAAGTTGGGAAAAGACTTCAGTAGCAAAGCTCAAGTGGAGTTTGTTTGCTCTGCGAAATGGGCAGTGTTTGGGAGCAGAGCTGTAGCAAACTACCAAAAATCAAACCTCATTACTGCAAGACTCGCACGCAAGTGCAAAATTGTGTTCTTCACCTTCCAGAGAGCTGGAATGAAACTTGGGATGGGTCAGAATTTTTTTCTCCTCGTCTGGAGTAATGATTGTCTGGTATGTTACAGGTAGGCAAAGCTGGCTGACACAAGCAATGAGAATGATTTCTGAGAGCCTAAGGCTTTGGTCTGTAGGTCTGGGGGATGGAAAATGGATTATAATATTAAGAAACAGTGTAAATTGCTGTGAAAATAGCTGTTTCTTGGATCCTACCCATGGTTCCTGTGGGCCAGGAGATACTCATCTCTTTGCACAGGAAGTAAGGGAGGAGCAATGACATGGATGCCCAAATGCCTCATGCCTTTGCTCCAGAATGCTGTACTTAGTACTGTAAAGGTCAAAGCACGAGTGTAAACTTTGGAGAAGAGAGCACATTTCTGCTATGTCTTGTGCTACCCATGACAGAGCAGCCCCTGCTCAAAGCCCAGAAGAGGGCTGACTTTTCTCAGTGATAAGAGTTGGTAGTACACTAACTCTAGGGCAGCACCATGGGCTTCTCTGAGGACAATTAAGACTGTAGTGCATCTGAAATGCTCAGGACATTGCCTCTAAGAGACATACTGTAATACTAACAGTCTTATTAGAAAGTTATTTCTCAACCTTATCAAGGCTTCTTGGGATTTTAAAGGAAACAAAATCAATTGGACAGTTAATTCTAATTTGTAGATCAATTGTGCCTTTTTTATTGACCTGTTTGTGTGGCCAGAAAATGAATTGCTCCCCTCGCAAACTCAGATGGTTTGTATTCAAAATAAAGCCAGGCTACTTCTCTGAGAGCTTGTATGAATTTTACCTCTTCATAGTACCATGTTTGACCTCTGTGGTCATTTCCATAGAATGACACTTTGGTTTATCTTATAAAATTAAAACTAAGATGCTTATTGGCAAGGGTAGTTCCCCTCTGTAATTTGATTTATAGTGAGTAATAAGGAAGAGTTCTTTCATCACATTTTGGAAAGAACAGATATACTCCTGCCCTGTACAAGCCTGTATTTAACCTTCCCAACACCTAATGTGCTTCAGGGGGTTGCTGTAGCCCTAAGAAACTCCTTTTAAGTCTCAGAGACGAGGAGCCGATGGAGCAATTGGCATGGGCAGAACCAGGACGGAAAACTAGGTCCTGATCAGTGAGCTCTTGAAAGCTCTTTTGGCCCAGTCCTGCTGCCTCTGATTGCAGTAACAAGAGCCTTTCTGACTTTGGCAGTGGGTGATTCCCCATGAGGGAGTGGGGATTACTGGTATCTAACAAGCCTAGGGGAAATCTAGAGCTTGTTGATGCACTAGTGCTGGAATATCAGATACTTCCAGCAATGCCTTAAATCCATCTCTGATCCCTATTTTAATCACATATTTCCATTTGCGGGTTTTAAAATTTCATAGCAAAATGTCCTTGTAGATAAACCTTTAAGAATTTAGTAGGAGTAAAAGCAATGGGTTGTTGCAGGGGTTCTGTGGGGTTGGTTGCAATTACACCGCAGTTCCACAGGGAAAGAGACCCTTCTGATATTTTCTTTCCAACCGTCCAGTAACTGCACTGTGGGAATACAATTCCGTGCTAAGCGTGTCATGGTATTCCACAGCATCTGTAAAGTTAAGGTTCAGAGCTGATGCAGACCGATTTCCACTGATGCCTGTGATGATTTATTTTATTGCTGTACAGAGATTTTTATATTCTTGTGCAATTCTCTCTCTCGACCTTTCTAGAAGACAAATTTAGACATAGACACTCCTTTAACATGAAACATGTTTCTGCTGCAAAAAAAACCCTGCACAAAATATCTTATACCAGATATTTGTGCAGAAATGGCTGGGAGCAATCTCGCGTATCCAGTGGCCAACATAGCCCCCAGTTACCCTCAAGCTGGCAGTGCAGGCATGGGTGTGATGCTTTGGTTTGTGCATTTCCTCCCCTGCTCTGCCACTTGGTGAATGTTGCCAGGGCCTGCAGCTGTGCTGATAGAGCATCATTAAAGATGTTTATGTTCTTTTGCTCTTCCTCCGCCTCCGAAGTGACTTGGCTGCAGTGACCTTGCTGGTCTTGTCGTAGTGGTGCAGTCAGGGAGCTGGGATGGGCTGGCCGGCCGTCCTTTGTCTCTTTCCTCTGGTAGCTTTTGGCAAGGAAGATTTGGGAGTGTTCGTTCTCTGTGGCACCTTCTAATTTTAGCCTGCTTAGCCTGCATTGATTGACCTATGGAAGACAAAGTGCATCAGTGTTATCTAGAAGTGCCATCACTTCCCGCAATACCTTGGCAGGTATCGGCACTGCTGTGTGACAGCTGGACTGGGTACGAGTCTGCAGGGATTTACTGAGCACATTCAACTCGCTTCCTTTATCCTAGGAGCTGACTCCTACCATTGACACTTCATAAGTAGTTATCCTTTTTGTTTTAACTTATGGAGAGGGGTCAACATAAACTATAGTTTCACTCGGAGAATGAATCAGCTTTTGTAAGGGGCTCCCTGTATTGCCAGACTCTGTTCCCACGTGTTCTCATCTGAATGCTGTCCTTTAGCTTCACTAGCCCATCTTTATCATTAGTGGATATCTACCGCACATATGTTTATGCAGCAGATGTTATCCATCCCCTGATTTTGTTTAGCAAGGCTAAATCAGGCAGTTTATAACTGCATTAGTAATTTTATTTATTTCCTTCTTTATTTTTGACAACCTTCTAGCTATGACAAGAGAGAAAATTGGGCTTTGTTGCCAGTTGGTATAAAAGAGACAAAAAATGTGCCTGGAAACTCAGTTCTGGTCCTTTAGATACACACTAAATCATAGAGAAGTTTTTAAAACTTGGTGCTGTGTACTTAATGTTGATATTAATATTGAACAACCCTGTTTTTCAGCCCTTTAATCTCTCATTTTTTTTAATTTGTTCTGTACTACTTAGGTTGTTGCAACATGGTGATGAGAAGGAAAAGCTAAGTGTCATCTGAAGATTCATTATTTCTTTCTGAACCGAGTCAGTATTGGACTCAAGTTATGGAACAAATATATTCAAAGTTCAAGAACTCCTGTCCTGAATTAGAACTCCATGTCCTGCCCATGTGCAGTAAGGATTACCTTTTCAAAAAAGTATTTTAAATATGTATCTTTGAGCAGGTGAGAATAGTTTCAGAAATATTAGTGTGCTGATGCCATCATTCCTTTAGAGGTGCTTTATTTCTTCTACCAGCGCTGTGGTTTCCCAGCTTAAAGCATAATGCGGAGAAACGACCTGGGAGGTCAGGGAGGTGAGTGAGTGCTGCAGATCAGAGGTTTCCTGTGCCCATGTTTGTGTGTGTTTGTCTGTAATCCCATTCCTACTCCCAGGACAAGGTCTTGAGATGGTAGCTGGACTTAGCACATCTCAGATCAGCTGCCCAAGGGCCTTGATGCTCTCTCTCAAACCTTTAGGTAGTGTTCGCTTCCTCTTGGATAGCTGAAGGTGCTATCTTACCTGGCAAGCAAAGGCAAGAAGCCATTCAGATAAAAAGCTGAGGAGGAAAACCAGCATTAAAGACAGAAAAGGTACAGCTGCACTGCCTAAATTCAGAAATACAATGTAGGTGGTTTTGTCCATGTTCTGAGCAGAAATAAGCTGAAGTTTCAAAACTTCTGGTGCAGATCAGAAAGACGCAGGATATAACCCATTTAGTATTGCCAGTTCTAATCAAAATAAAACCCAGCAGGCTAACAAATTAATCATTTTGCTACTGTCATAATGAGACACTTTATCACTTGCTACTAATTGGATATTAACTGATTGGCATATCAGCTATTTAAATGTTGCCTGATGCCCCACCTATACTCAGGAAAAGCTCTCTTAGTCTTTCCCTTATAGCCTTTTGTGAACTACTGTACACGAAAGGTCCTGCTAGTCATCTGTCTGAGCAGATGTTGCCTTTATAACGATTTACTGCAGCGGTATTTCTGAAGGTTTCAATTTCTATGGTGTGTGCACAGCGTGTTTCACTGGGCTGCTTGGGTGCGTAAAGATCACAACGTTGTGTGACAGAAGCTGGCGGTTTGCTTTGTGTGATGTGGAACCCTCAGTGGCTGAGGGAAGGAGGTAAGTGTTGGTGATTACCTGGTCAGTTGTAACGTTCAAAGAGAAGTGGATTTGGGCTAAATTCTGGGCTCTGCAGAGGGTGCTTTGTGCCGTTCCCTGGGGAAACTGATGTATGAGGAGTCGGTGTGCACAGACATGCTGGTGGGCACCCCTTCTGGCACCCTGTTTCTTCATGGTGCAGCGGGTCAAGCAGACTAGGAGGGAGCCTTTATCCCCTTTAATCCATTTTTTTTTTTTTCTTTTAGCCCTGTCACAGCCCCCGTGTGCCTGAGGCGCTGCACCCAGCGGTGCCATGAGGGCACCTGCACACCCTCGGGCACAGCCCAGGCCCCTCCATCCCCTAAGCCCTCAAAATTCGGCTCCGTGCCCGCAGGAGGGGACCTGGGCTGGGCGCTGCGCCTTCTAGACTAGGCGGGGCCGCCGCGAAGCGAAAAATTGGGGTTTTATTTTTATTTTTTTTCCCTTCCAGCCAGCGCCCAGCAGGGCGGGGCGGCACAAAGAAGATGGAGGGCAGCGCCCTCGTTGCCGCCGGGGTTCCTCTCAGCCCCTCGCCCGGCACCGAGCCGCAGGTGCTCGGCCCCACCAGGACACCCCCGGGCCCCTCAAGCCCCTCACACGATCGCGGTCCCCCCGCAGCCCCCTGACGGGCGCCGCAGCCCCTCGGGGAGGGGGGGGGGGGGGCGGCTCCCCCCCCCCCCGCATCCCCTCAGCGCTCGGCCCCTCCCCTCCCTTAACCCCCCCCTCATTTGCATCCCCGCCGGGCTCGCAGCCAATCGCGCCCCGAGCTGCGCGGCCCCGACGGAGAGGGGAGGGGGGGAGAGAGAGAGGGAGAGGAGGAGGCGGCGCATGCGCATTGGCGGCCGCCGCCGGCGCTCGCCCCCTCCCTGCGCGGCCGGGGCTGGGGCTGAGGGAAGAAAGGGCTGAGGCGAGCCCAGGGGCGGCCGCTGCTCCCCGTGCTGCCGCCTGCTCCCTTTTTCTTAGGATTCCCTTGATTTTGGGGACCGTTTATTCTTATTTTTTTTTTTTAATTTTGATTTTTTTAATCGCATTTTTCTTTCTTCCTGAGGAGGGGAGGTCGGGGCAGCGTTCGCAGCGCGGCAGACAATAGCGCCGCAGCAGCCTTTCCCCCCCCCCCCCCCCCCCCCGATTTCCTTTGCCTGGCCGCAGATTTAGGGCAGGGAGCGCGGATCCCAGGGCGCTAACTTCGCCTTACGTAAGGCTCGATAATATTCCTTTCTAACGGGCTGCTCCAGCCTTTTTTTTTTTTATTATTTTTTTTTTTGACAGAGTTTTCATCGCTGGCACCCCACGGACACACCCAGGCGAGTCCTCCTGCCTCCGGCACAGCAGCCAGCTCCCAGACGGAGCTCGCCAGCGTGACACCCGTGTAGGGGGGCTCGGATCTGCCTTAAACAGCCTGTGGGAAGCGCGGTGATGACCGCAGCATCCTCCTTTTTTAGGGGAAAAGCCGGTTTTCCTCTAAGAGTCTAACGGCAGAGGCTAAAAAGATGCCCGTGCTTAAACGGCGCTGGAGGTTGCTGCTGAACCGCTGCTGGGGGCCAGCAGTCTGACGCATTTTGCTCGTGACCGAATGCTCTGATTTATGTTACGTGCACCCGCTGCAGTTGTAAGGATAAGGGACAGGAAAAAGAATCAGATTCTGGCTTTATTTGCTGCTGCAGAAACCTGAAATTCGTCCGCCGAGGCTGATGCTTCAAGGCGGCGGCTAGTCTGCGTTTAGCCATCTTGTTGTGCCTACATCGATGCGTACAAATTGACTGCATCGATGGATACAAATTTAGCAGCAGGCCCCTGCACGGTGCCGAACTGCCTCTGCTTTTGTCTCAGAGGTGGTTGAAGCGAACAGCAGGATTCGCACTCCTTTCAGAGCCTTCGTGCAGCTGCAGCAGGAGACCTGTTTACTAGCTGAAGCATTCAGAGCATCCTTAAAGCGGTCCAGGGGGCATTTTTGCTCGTCACGACGTATATATGTCTATATATATATTATTTTCTCTTTCCTAATGGATGCTCGGTGCGTTAGGACTTGCTGTCAGTGGCATCGATGGCCAAGCAGTAACCAATTTCAATAGCAGCCACCCTTTTTAATAGCACAAGGAGCCTGCACTAGAGGTGGGCATAAATACTGCAGTGTTTCTGGAAATGGTAAACATGTAGGACAGTTTTGCTGTAGAGTCTGGCATTGAAAGACGAGCGGGTTTTTCACGCCCTGAGTTAATTCATTCAGGCTTATTGGCATTCATGGCAGATCCTAAATTTAAATCTTGCGTTTTTTCTTTGTTTTTGAGATCGGTGGCGTTATTTGTGGAAGCTCTCCATTGCAGCAGTAGGAGGAAGGAGAAAGGAAAAAAAAAAAAAGGGGAGGGGTGGAAGGAGAGGCATTTAATACCTTGTAGATCTTTAGCGGTTATATAAAAGATGGATATAAAGGTATAAATTGGTAACTGATGCAATTCGTGTAGCCCTCTTGGTGTTCAGAGCCGTGTCATTTGAACATCTGCTGCTCCAGCTCTTCGGTTTTCTTAAAAGCTCTTTGGAAAATGCTTGGTTCTTTTATTCTGTTAGAGTCCCCATTGAAAATAGGGGCTCTGAACACTGCTGTCACTGTCACTTGCTGTAGGTTCGAGGCACCCCAAAGTTCGAGTCCTGCTTTCTCCCCCTTTTTGAAGTCAGCTTTTTGGTTTCATCAGCCTACAGCTGGGCTGTGCTGGTGTAGCTTTGTCTCATTGCAAAGACGCTTTGGGAGGGGGAGAGACAATCGGAGTACCAGTGCAGAAATAGGGGCCGAGGTGTGCGTTAAATGGAACGCTGCCTCTGCGTGGTTTGGTTTAAATATATGCCTATATGATATAGGGGGGTGAAGGAACCAGAAGAACACAGCAGTTGCTTTTACCTTTTATCCCTGACCAGAGCTCTGCAGAGGTGTTATGCTCTTGTTTATGACTACTGCAAGAAAGAGAAATTTGGTTTTGACCTAAAATCGCTGCAAAGGCGTGATGCGACCTGGGCTGCGATACAAAGCGCGTTGTCTGATAGCTGCCTCGTTATAATTACCTTTCTGTTCCTGCCAAACTGCCTCCTAATTGGAGGGCGTTTTCATAACACGGGTTTTAAAATCCTTCCCTTGAAGTGAATTTGCTAATACGCGCTTATTTTTCATCTGGTTATGCAGTAGTGATCCGGAGGGGCAGTAAAAGCATCTGCTGAATTGAAACATCGCAAAGTTGGACAAAACGAGTTTGTTTGTGTTGTGTAACCCCTGGCAACAGACTTTTGGTCCATTTCCCTGACAGCAGTTGACTCATAGCTGTCCAAGTCGTGACTCCAGTGTGTGGGTGCATACAAGAAATTCTGCATACGACCAAGGCAGTGAAAACAGGCGCGTGGCTATTATGCATCCCTCGAATATCCTTTAATGCTCTTGCTGCAGGTGATGGCGTGTGCTGTCTTAGCAGGCTGCAGGTATGAGTGAAGCTGCCAAGCAGGCGAGGCTGCTGGAACCCGCTGCCTTTTCCATTCTGACTTTTTTTCTGGATCATCGGCGTGATGAAAGGACTTGCAGATGAAATAAAATATTTTATCTTTCCAGTTGAAAGTGCAGCAGTTGACTGGTGTTTTGACGTGCGCTTCTGAATAATGCAGAGCTTGTTTCCATCCCTACTTTTATCTCTGAAGTGACACTGCAGACTGTCAGCTTTCTCACAGAATAATTACGTATTGTTGTATGCTTCTTTGTTGCAGAGCGATCGTCTTCTGATCAAAGGTGGTAAAATAGTTAATGACGACCAGTCTTTCTATGCCGACATTTACATGGAAGATGGGTTGATAAAGTAAGTGAAGTGTGATACCACGTTGTGATCGGAAACGTAGAGAAACGTACTGCACATTAGCAAGGAATAATTTACTCTGTGTGCTACGTTAGGCTGCAAAGAAAAGTGTGTCTTTCACACACATGCTGGCATTGATGGAGGATCTTGAAAAACAAGGCGTTGAATTAAAAAAGCAAATGGCCCCAAACCCCATTGCTGTTAAAGCCCAAGTGGAAGGAGGTGCTTAAGTGTGCTTAATTGTAGCCATGCGACTAGCCCCATGCTGAGATGACACACATGTTTGAAGTTATCTGGGTGTTGTAACATTTTACCAAGTTATGACTTCAGATATTTTGAATCCAGAGTTCAGTACCCTGACACATCTGATGCTGTTTTAGGGCGGGAGACTGGGCTCAGGTGACTTCTTGAGGTCTCTTGCAGTGCTGTTTTCTGCAATTCCATGATACAAGGATCAATCCCAAATCCCTTAAAGTTAATAAGGATCCTGTTGTTTTAAAGGAGAAGGTTCAGACCTCTTTCCAGTATGCTTCTGTGTTTTCAGTCCTGAAACATGCATTTCTGGCACATTAAATATATTACAGATTTCTTTGGAAAATTACTCTTAGGAAAAAATGGACGAGCCAGAGGTTGCAAACAAGGAATTTTCCTGCTCTGGCTTAAGACAGTCAGCACATGTGCTTTGTTAATTAAGGTTAAAAGTTAGAGGAGCCAGCCAAAGACAGCTAATTAATTGCAATGTGTCATCCACTATTGCATTTTTAAAAACAAATCTGTGCGAAGAGCTGGACTGGAGGGGGCTTTGGGGTCTCATTGGGAATCTGGTAACTGGTGTCTGCATGGGTTCATATTGTGCAGAGACCACGTACAATTTATACATGGAAAGAAAGTAGACAATATAGAGGCGAAAATTCTTTGTGGGTTCGCAAAACAAGGTTAATGTCTGCTTTGCTGTTAGATACCTAGCATCGAGTGCTCAGCTGCCACTTGGCAACCCCAGTCCAGTCCCAGCAAAGCTGCTTTTGTTGTATTTGGTGCAGCGATGTGTTCTGCACAGTCCCTTCTCCAGCCGTCTGCCAGCGTGGCTCCTTCCTTGTCTTCCTCTTAAGGCTAACATTCCCCCTAGGTCCTGAAGCATTTGCACGCTTTGCTCTCAATTATGCAGCTGCTTCCAGGGGAAGAATAACATGTTATCAGCTATGTATGCTGATCCTGTACATCGCTTTATATGGAAAAAGAAAACACCCAAGGTTAAGCAGCACAAGGGTGTGTGTTTACAGACGGCGTGCCTCATCTCTTGTTTGTGTCTGACTTGCTGTTTGGAACCTGTTTACCCAGGCAAATAGGAGAGAATCTGATTGTGCCAGGAGGGGTGAAAACTATCGAAGCCCATGGCAGGATGGTGATTCCTGGAGGGATTGACGTTCACACCCGCTTCCAGATGCCGGAACAGGGGATGACATCTGCTGATGACTTCTTCCAAGGGACCAAGGCTGCGCTGGCTGGGGGCACCACCATGATCAGTAAGCTTGCTGCTGCTCTCTTCCAAGAAAGCTTTCTTTTTCTCTAGTAGCAAGAGAGAAACGGTGGACTGTACAAGTGGCGTCAGGTTCCAACAGTGGGGATTTCTGGTGTCTGGTCAGGTTGCTGAGAAAAGCATGTGCAGGGGTGGGAAAAGGGATGGAAACCCCAGGGTTTCCGTGCCTTGCAGCTGTCAATCATTACACTCTTGTCCTCCCCGTTGGCCGGATTTTCTTTGGTCCTTGTGTGACTCTGCCGCTTTCTCCGTAGGTCTGCTCCTACTGAAACCAGTGTGACTTTGACCTCTGGCTCCAGTATGAGCAGCAGATTCTCCACGCCCCTGCGCCTCAGTTCCCTTTCTCCGTGACACCTGAGACTCCAGGAGGCTTGTGCTCTTTCATCTGTAAGTTGCTGCACATGCAGAGAGAGGAAGGACAGCTGCTTCACCCAGAGCTGTCTGAGGATGGATAGGTGCCACTGTGCAGTTCCTGCACAGCAGCTGGCCTGTACTATACGTCTTTGAAAACTGGGCCACTTAAATAAGGATTTACACATGCCCAATTGTATGTATGCAGCTTTGGCACCAGGAGCTTTTAATAATAAATTGAGCGTTGTTCCTTTTTTTGCTCATATCCTCTTTTGGAGGAAGAAAGAATTGGGAAGTGAAAATGTCTCCAAATAAAAACACAGACAAACTGACTTTCCTGCTGATAGCAGGATCAGACACCCCTAGTGTTCCCCTCTGGCTCCAAAATGTCTCATAAATGACTTCCCGGCTAGCTGGCACCACTCACATTGGCTACAGGTGCTTGACTTGTCAGAGCCAGGACCTCAAAACTCCATAAGTGAATCACTATTATCCTTCTTTGAGTTGGAGGTTAAAAAAATAAAATAATAATTGGGAACAAAAAATCTCTGTTCCAGTGCTGCTGATCACGTCTAACTGAGCTGCACCACGGCGCCCTGGAGTCTGTTGCTGCATGTGGCAGTCAAGGATAAAGGTGTAATGTGGCGCAGTATCTGAACATCTGGCATTCCTTCATGTACTCTGAGGTGCTGCCATTTCACAGGAGGGGGGCTGAGGTACAGAGGAATGAAAGAACACGGTTCAGAATAAGTACTGTCGTCTATTGTCCAGGCCAGGTTTGTAAAGAGATCTTAAGCACAGCCAGGGATCAGCCTAACTCTCCTTGGTTCAAACCCAGCGGCTTATGAACTAGAACATCCTCATCTCTTAGAGAATGTCGTGAGCTCTCCTTGATCTCTGGCCTTGTGGCTGGACTCAGATTGACATGGGGCTTGGGAGGGGGAGCCGAGGGTCCAAGCACAGCTACCCTATTTCAGAAACAGATCTTTTTCTGGGCCTGGACCTCGCAAAGAGGTGTCTGGCCTATGAACTCGGTCCTGAAGTAACCTGGGAAGTTATTTTTTGTAGTGCTGTCAATGTGGAGTATGAAGTTTGAGTGTGAAGATAACCTCACCCACACAGAATGTAAACTGGAAACGTAGCTGTGGATATTCTCAGTGTGGACACTAATACCCAGTTTTCCTCTAAATCTTTGCTGTCAATTTAAGTTAATAACACTGAAACGTTTTCTTTTCAGCTTTGTTTCATTGGTTGCTGGTGTATTACCAGTACACCTGGTTCACATTGTCCACTTGCATCACTATTTTGTGCTTCTCTGTTAAGTTGAATTAGACCAAAATCATGTTTTCTGTCACCTGCATGTAGGCTTTCAACAGCACTAGTTCCCCTGAGGGGACTTTTAAAAATGTTTTAAGCAGATATGGCTTAGGCCAAGTTTTCTAAAGCAGCCCTTCACTTTGGTCGCCCAGTTCCACTCGTGCAAAGCCTCGTACTTCAGAAGTGTTTAGACCTCTGCGTACATTGTCTTTATGACTGCAGTATCGGAATTATCTCACTAATGGTGTTCAGAGCACATCTCCGAGTTAGGAAGTCGGAGGAATCCTCCATCTTATAACTCCTCCTTGTTTTACAGCTATGAGAAATGGCACAGTGTAGGTTACGTGGTTTGCCCCTGGTCAGCGGGCCTGTGGCTAAACTGGAAAATGGTGTTCCCCTTTCCACTCTGCCATTCTGCCCTCCTGTCTCGGATTAGGACCCCAAACTGCACAGTCACCTCTGAACATCAAATGGCTTCCTGATGCCTAGCAGTGAGGTGATCAGACTGTTAAGGACGCAGGAGATGTTCCTGGTGGGCGGGTACCAGCGACTGGAACCGAACGTAGGAAAGTGGGTTAAATAATCCAGCTAGACTTCAAAGCTTTGGAGACCGCTCTGTGTCAGCTCAGCTGTTCTCTCCTTAGTGAAATTATACCGTTTGCAAAAAGGGCTTTGCACGAGGAAGCGTGCAGAACTGCCCGCGTGAACGTGTTCTCGGTGGGTGGCCTTTGGTTGCTCCCAAAGCAGGTGGGAGTCAGGGTCGATTCCAGGATTTAATCTGTTATGATAAATGGGACAGCATTTAGCGAACTAAATTCATAACATCACAAGCAAATTGCAGCCTGAAAACAGTGTGCTAGAGTTTGGTGTGCATTTTCAATGCTGTGCCTGGGACTTCTCCACAGAGTCTGCTCCTCATGAAAGTGTGTGTAGCTGTGTGCCTCCCTTCTTCAGGCTTTTTTTGGGAACACCCATGGATGTGGGCTTTGTGGGGAAAACACCCACAATTCTTCATTTGTGTTTAAAGCAAACTTCGTATTATCAATTTACAAATGCCTTTGCTCCATGCATTCTTCTCTTTTATGAGCCTGCGTTTTGGGCAGAAGAGGTTAATTGGCCTCGTGGTTCAATTTGTTTCACCTTTTCACACAGGAGGGCACTTTAAGGCTGTTTACAGCCTCCATCGTAGCGATATACTTGTTTTATGTACATTTTTTTCCAGTGAAATTAAAACAAGAATCTTGGATAGGTTTCTGCTGGTTGTTGGTTTCATAAAAGCTGTGGGTGAAATCCTGGCTTCGGCAAAGTAAGGGAGAGTTTTGTCACCGACCTCAGCAGTGCCAGGAATCCGCCCTGTGTGCCTGCTTTGGTTTCACTGAACTCTTTGCAGCTCAGATCAAATTCAGTGTTGTCCCTTTAATTCACAGGTCGAATGCATCCAGGGGAAGCGCAGAGGAGCTCAAGGATGTAACCTATTGTTTCCAAGCCCTGTTCCCTTTTACTTCCGTTCCCCTTCAATGCAACTTCATTGCTCCAATGTCCGAGGTAGAATTGGATTCTTGCTGAGTGTCAAACGGAGCAGCCCCGTTTTCTCTGTGGGACCCATGGAGATTTATCCTGGTGGGAAGCAGATCTGGAACGAGGGTCAGTGGTTAGCAGTGGTGTGCCCTGAGTGAGCCCTTTTCTGCCTACATCACAGCAGTTCCGTAGGGCTCTCTGCCCTTTGTCTTTGAGCCCTCCTTTGGGTTGCTCTCTCAAGTTAGGGCTCATTTATTTTTCCAGCTTCTCGTTCCATGGACGCCATCTGAGCAGGAATTCCAGCTATAATCCTTCTGTCTCTGCCCTCTTCAGCGCCAGAGGCATGTAGCAAGGCTCCAGCCGACCTGGCTAATGTATGAAAAATAAAGCTGGGCGTGCTGTGCAGAGCTGCGGGGTGAAATGCGGTGCTGCCATGCGATTGTTCTTCTGAAACAGTAATTGGCGCGATCCTTTCCCTGTCCCTGCGTTCAAACGCCGTTATTGTGGGCATGTCAGCAGAGGGTGAACAGCACCGTGTGTGTCCTAGGAGAATACTTCTTTGGATTCTTGCCCTTTTGAAATGTCAGAATGCGGCGTTTGGGCGTTGCGTTGAGGGGAGGATTCCAGGATGATCTGCAGAAGGCTTTGGAAGAGGGGGAGCGTTAGATGGGCTGTGGCTCATTCAGGGTAGCTTCGCTGAGATCCCCTCTGTTCTGTGAAAAGAGAACAGTCCTTCCGGAGTTTTGAGCCTGAAGCTGGCCTTTCAAAGAGGCTTTCTCATCCATGGAGCCTCTGGAGCCACAGTTCTAGTGGGCAAAAGGTGGCAATTTTGAGCCCCCTTTGTCCCAGCTTGAGCTAGGTGATGCCCTAGGACATCAAACGTTTCCTGGAGCTATTAGAGAAGAAAGATGCTGCAGCTAACAGCAGGGTGGTCTCTGGAAGTCCTGTGATCGTTTACTTGCTTATTAGCTGTGATGGGTGAAATCCCCTTCAGCATCAGTGGTAAAACTCCCCCTGACTTCAGCAGAGGCAGGATTTCCCCTCTCTGCTTCTAGCCCTTCTCAGAGGACAAAGCTAAGCTGTGTGTATTTATTGGCGCGCTGATCCTCCAGCCTGGTTAACGTCCCAGCGAGAACGGCGTCTGTCCAGGCCAGCTCCCACCCACATTTCAGCCCCCCCCCCGCCCCCACCGACTGTGCTTCTTCCCGGGTATCCGCCGTCCTTGAGTGAAATTGCTTGCTGACATCGCCTGTGTTGACTCAGTCGACCACTGTTATAATCACAGAGAGAAATTACAGTGCGAAGAAATTACAGCTCTTTTTGGCTTGGTGACTTGGAAGCCAGCTGCCTTTTGAACTCGCCTCGCAGTTATCCTAATAACACGGAGAATGTAAGCTGGGGATGGGAGCTTTGTGTCTTGGGAGGCTCAGGACACGAAGGGGAGCTTCACATGGACGGCACTCTGCTTCCTAGAGCTTTACCCTGCTCTTTAAGAGCAGGGTACACGTGCAGGGTGCAGGGGTCTCAGGGGTGTTGGCTGCTCAGCTCCACTCCATGCCTAAATCAGCTGACTTGAGGGCTCCTAGGTTATCACCACCTCAGCATTCGGCTTTTAGCACCTTGTCTTTCCAGTCTAGCACGGTTCCTCACTTCTCAGTTTTTGAACTGAATGTGACTTGAGAGAACAGAGCCACCCCAAACGAGATCAGAGCCTAAAACTGCAATAGGGTGAGCTTGGGGGAGGGCTCAGGAAAGGGCCAGGCAGCGTGCTGGGGCAGGGGCAGCTTGGCACGGGGTGATATTTCCACCACCAGTGAAGAGCAGATCATCTCCTACCCCCCGGCTGCTGCTCCTTTGTTACCAGGGCCGGTCCCGTCCTGGTGGAGAGCAGGAATCTGGTGGGCAGAAGGAGGACAGAAGCAGAGACCCGGAGGGAGGTGACGCAGCAGCGGCCGTGCAGTGATTTGTGGCCGAGCTGGAAGCACAAACCAAGTGTTTTGAGTCAAAGGGCAGCGACCACAGGGCTGCAGCGTCTCACCAAGTCTCTGTGGCTGTGTGAGCACAGCACCGCGTTGTTCTGCAGAGAGCAGCCTCAGTTTTGTTGCTTTTTGCACCCCAGTAGCAGAGATAAAAGAGGAACCGTGCGGCAGGGGACTGGCGCTTTGGGCACATGGAGCTGTGGCGTACGGCTTGCCTCACTTTCCAGCAGCTGGCAGCGGTTCTTCTGCAGCAGAGAAACGTCCAATTCTCTAGAAATCTAATGAAAACGTCCTCTAGCTTGTACATTGGTGATTTATATGGGCCGAGGCCTCCTTGAGCACTGTTATTAAGATAATGACATTACCACACAGGAGCGCAAAGTCCCTCTGGCCCTTTCTCTCCTCTCCCCAGCTCCCCTTGGTGCCTTTTATACCCGTGCACTGTTCAGCCTCTGCACCGATTCACGCTAAATCTCGTTTGCTTCACTGACTCCCAGCTTCCTGCCGTCGTGTTTGTTGCTTTCCTGCAGAGCAGGCGTAAAATCACGGATGAGAAAGTCCACCAGAAATGGAGGCGGGACTCCTCCATCATGAGCTGTGCTTCTCAAGCTTTGAACCATCCCCGCGCCGTTTCCTTGCTGCTGGGTGGGATCACATCTCTGGTGATGGGGCTTCCAAAGGGGTCTCGTTGGAAGCGAACAAAGGGAATCTGCCAAGCCCTTGATGTCTCCTGCCAGTTAGCGTGGTAGGAAACAGCTGTGAAGTCCTCAGCATACTTGTGGGGATTTCTTTTCTTTTTTTTTTCTCCTTTGGGCTGCAATGATTGTTTTGTCTTTGGCACTGAGGGAGTAGGCTCCTGTGAGGAGCAGTAGAGGACCTTAGGAGCTGTGTAGCTGTGCCTGAGGTTGTGAAGGAAGCCTGTGGTGTGGCAGTGGCGTTAACCGTGCCTGTCACATCTTCACCCTAAGGGCTCTGCATGCTGCCCGGGCTGTCTTCCCTTCTGAGAGCTGAACGGTGAAATCAGCGATCTTGGGCCTGGGAAATGGTCCTGGGGAGTCACTGCCATTCAGCACAGCTTGCCTGTAAGCAGATTTCCACTATTTTCCCATCCTCTGCCTTGCCAAGAGCTGCCCTGTGCCCTTGCTTCTTTGGAAACACCGATTTTTAACAGGGCAGGACAGCAGGACCCTGGCACCAGTTCTGTTTTGCCCCATCCTGCCCTGGACCCATTCCACCCCTGTCGCAGCAAGAGGAAGGAGTGGCTGCCGGCCGTCCCGCACGTGCTGGCACCTGGATGCTCTGGTTTAGCCCCAAATGAGTGAATGTTGAAATGGCAACGCCACTGCAAGCGCAGCCGTCTTCCTGCAGATGGAACTGACCTCGATTTTTCCATGCATCCAAAGAGAGGGATTTGGCACTCGCTCGGGAGAAGTAACCAATGGTGTCTGCTTATGCAATAGCACTTAATCCCTCTTATTCCATATCCTGGTCAGAATCACTCGTGCTGCATTCCCTCTGCATGGAGCAGGGTTTATGTTCTTTCCTTTGAAGAGCTGCTTTTAAACGCTTCCCTTCATGTGTCCAGTGCTCTCATCCCCGAGTCCCGTGCCTTGCGGATGACAATCAGGAGTGAAGACCTGACGGGAATCACTTGACGGTGCGTTATCCGTGCTGCCAAGTTTGAGCCGGATCCTCAGCTGGCCTCAACAGACCGCTGCTGTCTGGCCAGAACGTCTGGGAGCCGTGAGCAGGATGCTGTCAAACCGTGTGCTGCCTGCACACCCGACACAAAGGGGTTTTGCCCCCCAAATCCTGCAGGCTAGGTGAAGGCAGGAGGAACGTGAGGAGCAGGAGGCCAGTGCTGGCTCAGAGTGGCTGGGACCGCAGCTGGTTGGCTTCACGAGGAGCTGCAGCGACTTCGTGGGCATCTTTCCAGGACTGGTGCCCCTGTGGGGTGAAGCTCCTTTAACTGCAGTAGAAAAGGAAAAAAAGTCTCCAGACCCAGGCGTCTTTCCCTTACCCAGCACCGTAGTGGAAAAGGCAGGCGATACTTTGGGAGGTGCAGGTGTACGAGTTGGGTCCTCTGGCTGCTGCAGGCTGAAAGGCAGTCCGTTAATTCTGGTAGCTATTTTTGCTTTTAAAGTAACTTCATTTGCTGTCTGAGATAGGTTTCCAGGGCATGTGTTAAATCTTGCCAGATAACCTGGCTTAATCTCCTTCAAGTTGAGACAAGGTCTTGAAAGAAGCAGCAGGAAACGGTGCCTCCAGCTCTTTTCTTGGCAGGGTTTTCGCAGCCTGCATTTCTCCCTTCCTCCCAGTGTTCAGTCCCTTGGCTTTACCTTTGTGTGAGCTTGACTCAGCAGAAATCCTTGTCAGACAGGAACTTTTGACTTTCCACAGTGGGAATTAGCTTTGCTTGTCAAGAGAAGGAAGCAAGCGATGCCTGAAAGAAATGAGGGCTCCGACTAAATGTGCTGTGTCTCACTTGGGGAGGATTCAGCCGAGCGCTCTCAGTGCAGTGGAGCTGGATGCCTTGGGTCAGCAGAGTCTTTTTCCATCTTTCCCTCTGCCACTCGCCTTCAGTTCATCGATGCCACCCGTTTCTTAGAAACTGAATCTTTTTAATCTTTCTGGTGAGAAGGAGAAACGTGCAAGGAATACAGATGAGCTCCTCCTGTCTGGCATACTCGAATCATGCTTTCAGATTGCCAGTTACTACCAGCCTGGGGCCGTGCCTGCTTCTCTGCACGACCCTAACTCCCATGGCAGCCCTGTGCATCTGTAAGGAATGTGGGACGGGCACTTCGGAGTTACGGCAAGACTTTTTTCTTCCTTTGACACACCCCGGTGAGTGTTGGCACTCGCTCTGTGACAATGGGTACAACATTTGATTTCTCCATGCTAGCTGTCCATAACAGGAGATAGTTTTGTCACCAAGGGGTTAGAAGCTTTAATTCAAGTTCACCTAGACAAGTTAGAAGTGCAAAGAGGTTATTTTGATGGTTTGGGAGTGCTGGGAGCCACCTAGCAGTGAGCCCCTGTCCTCCCAGCTGGCATCAGTGCAGGTGCAGACCCTGCAGCCTGCAATGCACAGCTCTTGGTGCTGGCGGGATGTGAAGAAAAGGAAAAAAACCTGTGGGAGAAGGAGATGAGGTGAGCCCTTCTGGCTTCCCAGATCCCCAAAGCCTATTTAAGCAATAGGAAGAACCACCAGACTTTGCCATGCAAATGTGAACGGGGAAATCTCACGGTGAATTTGCAAAGCCCATCAAGCAGGGCCGTGCTTTTGGAAGTTCCCCTTCCTGGCCACTTCTGGGGCAGATTTTCACCAGATTGCTTTGTTCCTGGAAGCACGTACATATGTGCAGCGTGTGTATTTTTGGAAGCTGGGGGACTCGGTGGTGTTTTACATATGAATGAAATCGCTGGCACGGCCTGCAGGCACCGTGAGCTGGTAAAGGAGTTCCTTGAGAACGATCCCGTATTATTACACAGCGCCGCTTTTGTGCGAAGGGGGAGAGTTCCCAAAGCACTGCACAGCAAGAGGTGGTGTAACCCGACAGAGCTTCAAAATCATAGAAGTGCACGGCACTTGGGGATTCTTCCCAGCTCAGCACACAGGAACTGATTTGTCTCTTCCCAGCGGAGTTTTATTTCTTTCAGATCTGATTTTTCAGGATTTGTACCAGCGTCCAAAGAGACGAGTTCAGCTTCTGATGGGTTACAAACTGCTTTTCAGACTGATGTACAGAGACTCTTTATCCTCCACGAACTAGAATAGTTTTATGAAGCTGTTGTAGCGCTGCCGTAGCTGGAGAAAACCTCAGATGTGTGCGATGTTCGTACTGAAGCAGAATTTGGCCATGGTACCAGCATTTGCTCCTGCTGCTTGGTGAAACAGTTGGAGCTTTTGCAATGCAAACACCCCGTGAAAGGGGAACATGGCAGCTGTATGGAAATGAGTCACACCGAGCTGCCCCGCTGAGGGGATCCAGGGGCAGCTCAGGTTCTAGATCAGTCTGGCTTTCCTGTTTGTGGCAGGAAATGAAGTTGGGTGTTGGGTGTAAGAGTTACCTGCAAAGGCTTGGTGGGGCTGTTTGAGACCCGAGGGAAGGAAATGTATTTATTGGGGCTGTGTCCCAGATTTCTCTATTTAAGGCTGATCTAACCAGTGCCTCCTACAGGTTATTACTGCAGCAGTCTCAGCAGCAGTTTTACAGGCACTGGTAGGCTTACGGAGTCAGCAGGAAACAAGCAGATGGCCAGACCAGAGGTGTTGGGAAAATGGGTGAGTGCGGTGTGACCGTGCTGCTCGATCTCTGGGCTGTGAGAGGTTTGGAGAAGGTATTCAGCTGTACCTCTGCACAGGGATGTTAGGGCCTTGCTCAGACCTCGCTTTCTTGCCTGTAACAGTTTGACAGCCATCAAAGCGAGCGGTTTAACTGGGAGCAGATTTCTAGATTCTTAGCAGAAGTGGAAGTGGTGGGATGGAGATTGATGAAAACCTCTCCCTCAAAGCCTGATGTCATTTCATCAGAGCCAGGGGCAGGGGAAAGCTCTGGTCCTTGTCCAGTGAGGGGAGGTGTTTATATGGCAAATGCACAGGAGGAGGGGACAGATTCACCAAGTAGAACATCTCTTTTTTTCCCCCTCATTTCTCTCATAAGCAGTGTAAAAAAAGAAGAAAAAGTGATTATATAGAATCAGAACTCTTTGCATTTTGTTTTATTTATTATTTATTTTTGAGGAAAATAAAAATCTCTGTGGTCCTGAACACGTGAAACCCTCTCAAATCCATCGCAAATTTCCATTGCAAAAGTTCTGGTGCTGCAGTTGTGTTCCTCTTCATCTCCAGTGCCCCCCTGAGACAACCACGGGCAGCAAAATGCAGCTGAGAGACCAAAATCTGGTCTTAGTGACAGTGATGCAAAGGCAGAATTGTTCCAGCTCCGCAGCTGGTGGAAAAAGCCTGGCGGGCAGGGTAGCTCCGCTGACCTGAGAGGGACAGAACTGGCTTATGGCGCTTGATCTTTTGTCCTCTTGTTTCTGATCAGACTTTTGCCCCTTGGCTGCTGCTGCAGTTGTGTTTTGCCTTGAAACCCATGGCTACAGGCAGCAGTTTCCACAGTCCCATCCCTAAAGCTTCACGGGCCAATTTCTGTGGAAGTCTTTGAAGTCCTGCACATCTATTTCGTGGGCTTGAAGTGTGCGGTGTGCCTAAAAGAAAGAGCAAGGCTTGTAATCACTTGAGTATCCCTTTGGAACTTGGCTCCCCTCCTCCTTTACCATGGTGACCCCCTGAGATACAAACCTAGCCTGGATGTACAAGAAACCTGCGCTGGAAAGAAACGGAGCCTTTTTTTTTGATCTGATCTAAATACGTGGTCATTCCAACTCCTGAAGAAGGTTATTAATTCTTGTTTGGACATGCAGCTTCCTAGTCTTTAAATTTGTGTCCAAAAGCCATGAAATTATTAATCATATTTTGGATCTCATCAGACAGCTAAAAAGACAAGGGAAATATCTGCATGACATCAGTGGGGGAATAACGGAGCATTGCAGTCTGCAAATGTAATCAGCATAGCGCAGATACATCCCGTTCTTCTGAGGCTGCTCCAGGTTCTGATTTTCTCTGCATGGAGGCTAATAAACTGGATCTGAACTGACAGAAAACAACATGTGATGTCATTCAGCCTGCCTTTTCCTCTGGTGCTTTGGCAGTCGCGTACAAGCGGTCTCCGTGCAGTGGTGGTAGCGTGGTGAACGCCATTCGGTGCAGAGTTCTCGCCCTTCAGCATGATCTGTTCTGTTCTTGGGGGAAATAATGTGGGGATAAAACTCCCAGCTATGCAAAAGTAAAATCTGATTGCTCTATCCACAGGATGTTAAGAAAATTCTTCATTTATATTCTCATTGCTTTCCTGTGGTCTCGTACCTACGTCCAGTACACGAACCAGTAACCTTAAAGCTGTCTTGTAGCTGTCCTTCCTCGTCCCAGATCAAAAAACACGCCCCAGACTGCGGTTTAGAGGAAGAATTGGCTATGAAATGAGAACACAGGAGGTGCGTGCCTCTTTTAGGTCCCTTGATTTGGAATTTTTGAGCTCAGAAGAAATGCCGAGGTCTCTTTCTAGCCTAAATCGATGCGGAGCCGGTGAGCTGGGAGCCGTGCTTGGATGCTTCAAGCCCTAGTCCTGTTGCGGAGAGGTTTGACTTTGGAATAGCCTTGTTACCAGACAAGGCAGCTCTCTGTAGCTCAGCTTCTTGACCTCTAAAAGGGTCCCAATGCTATTTCACTACAGCAGAAGGGATTGCGGCATCCTACGAGCTGCGAGTTCGAAGTCTTTGGCTGAAGCGAGGTCTCTGATTATGGGATAATCTTCTGCCAAGCTTCCTTGGGTCAGGCCAGGGCCTGACTTGCAGTTCACGTGTGTGGGTTTTGTTCCACTCACTTTCGTAGCGTTTCTCCCAGTCCCCACCAGTGCCAGCAGAACGCCGCTGCGGCCACAGACTAGCAGCAGCTCCCGACTTCTGAGCACGGAGCCGTGCAATCACCAGGGCTGAATTTAATTACAACCTCTCAATAAAATGGCTCGTGACAGAATGTACAGCTCAATAAATTCACCAGATTTCATCGCTCTCGGTGGCTGTGAAGATTAAGTAGTATTAAAAAGGCAGATGTGTTTATAGTGATCAAGCTGCTATTTAAAGTTTGGGGTTGGGGAAATCTGCCTGCTAACAGAGAAACTTAAACGTTAAGGATTTACACCTTATAAACTCCTCTTAAACAATAGGCACGGTTAATGCTAGTAGGAGCCTGAAATAACGTGTAAGACTGCAGTTTATAATAGTGACTGGAGCCCTGCATCTATGGCCTTATTACATACACAGGGTTTCTGGCCAGTTGGCCCTAATTCTTTCTTATATTGTCCATATCACAAAGTTTTTCTCTTTCCTGGTAGTAACGTTCATTAGCTGAAGATGGAGGAAAAACTTAATGCGTGCTTTAGGTGACACATAATTAAAGCAGTTGGAAAAAAAAAAGCTCTTTACAGGGGAGAGCTGGGAGCAAGGACTATTAATAGAAACTCCAGGAAGAGGCTGTTAGCAAGCCAAGGCCTGCTCAAATGAGGCAGGATGGAAAAAGGAAAAAAAACTGAACATGCCACAATACCAGGAAGCTATAAAAGCCATTAATCCCCACCCATGAGGACAGCCGTCCAAAAAATCAAGGTTTGTTTGCAGCGCGAGGCTACGAGCTGAATTCAGCCGTCCCTCCAAGCTCTGGAAAAGCAGTCATTTCTCCTGAGCGTAGCGAGGGGTCAAAAATATCAAGGCAGGGCTCTTAAACTGCGATTTGGAGAGCTTCGAAGTGCTAGAGAGATCTCGGAGGGGATGTTTCATAGCTTCAGTCTCGCAGCACCCTGTAGGCTGTTGGTTAAATCGTGCTGGTCTGCACGTTGGTGCTCATGCAGCATAGCTGCTTCTGTTCTCAAACCTGGCACTTGTTCCGAGCCTGGGCAGGAGCTGCAGGCATCCCCCTGCTTTGCAGAAGCTCTTAAGGACCAAAAAGCCACAGCTCATCGGAGTTTGGAAGAGGAAGCCAAGAAATGATGCAACATTTAACAAAGCCACTGTGCAAAGCTGCGATCGGCTCCATTTTAAGCGTGCTGTGCTGCTAGCTGGTGGCCTGATACGGCTTCAGGGTCAGCGGGAGGATGCAGGAGCTGAATTAAGAGCAAAGGTATTTTTAAAGGCAGCCCTTAATACCTGCACTGACCAGCGGTATCGGTAGCAAATGCTCACGCCTTATGAAAGTGATGCTGTCACTTCTACCCGACTTAGGTTTTCAAGCGTACATTAAACCAGCACAGCTCTGTTTTCCCCTCTGCTGGGAAAGTTCCCTTTAAATCAATTCCTCCAAGTTTCTGCCTTCCCCTTTCACTTCGCATGGAGTGCCTGACCGGTGGTTCTCCCTTCCCTGCCCTATGCAGCCTCTTGGGCTTGTAGGACGTGCAGCGTTTTGGCGTGGCTGAACGCCAGCCCTGCTCTGTTACAGCCACGCAGATAAGCCAGCAGTGGTCGGTGGCGGTGGCTCACCTCGGCTTCTTCTGCTTCTAATCTCGAGCTCTTTAATCTGCCTGAGGAGCAGCGAAGGGTCGTGAGGGACAGTAAAACAGCCACGGATGACAGGTTGGTGGGAGCTGAAATGTTTGGAAGTGAGCACAGATGCACCTGGTGAGCAACGTGAAGCTGTGTGTAATGATGGGAGAGCAAAAGCAGGCACAGCAGCGAGGTGACGAAATCTTGCTGCTGGTGGTTGGAACAGTCCTGGCACGTGGGCACCCAGGTGCTCAGATCCCGCTGCGCTCCAGAGGGTGGTGAGCTCTTGGTTTGGCTGGCAAAAGGACAAACAGGCTATCCAGTAATTTGGGAATCTCATCAGCTTCTTACCGAGGGGAAAATTAGATTTGTAAAATGCATCCTCCTTTTTTTTTCCCACGAAGCAGCTATTTTCCTGATGGAAACCAGCTTGCTACCTTCTAAGCTGTAGGCCGTTGCATTTTGGATCCTGTATCTCAGAAGGTTAGAAGATAAATCTGCGAATCCTTGCTGTTCATAGCTGAGAAACCACTGTAATCCTGACCTCAGCTTTGCCTTTTAGCTTGCTGAGAGCGTATTTTAAATAAAGAGAAACACTAGGATTAAGCCCGAAATTCAGTGAGATTCAGGGAGCTGCTACAAGGACCACAGCTATTTAATTCCTCCTTTGAAGGTTTCAGCACTGATGAAGTGATACTTAAATGATCTTTTCCTTTTCTGTCTTTTTATTCCTTTTGTTTCTTTTTTTGGAGCAAGCTTTGAGCTTAAAATGAGTTGGCAACTTCCTTTTCAGACCTCGGCAGCTGACATCATTTGCACAACGATAATCAACAACAGGAAGAAAACATCTGGGCTTGGAAGCAGGACGAGCTCAAGGCTGTGGGGGGCTGGAGAGCGGAGGGGTGACACCAGTCTGCCTCGCCCCGGCTTGTCTCGAGCGCGTCCCGCAGGGCTGAGGCCACTCCATCTGCCGCAGGAGCCGAGCGGTTTGATTTGGGAGAGGAAGGAACGCAACGCGGGGCAGCAAGCCGTGGGCTTCCCTAGGGAGAAGGCAGATTGGCGAGGTCAGGATAGCACGGCTGCTTTTCACGTGGGAAACCTCTAGGGTAATGTGCACGGCTGGGACCGCTGCGTGCTCCGGAGGCTCTCAGAAGACCTCGTGGCCGTGGTCCTGTGGCAGATGATGCCCAGGGGTCATCTGGGGAGCCTCGGGCTGTGGGAACCTAGTGGATGGAGCTCTCATCGGCTGCTTTGTAGCGCTCTGAAGCACGGGGACATAAAGAAAAAGCTTTTTGTTTTACTTCGAGCTCTTGAGCTGTGCCTGAGGGCTGGAAGGAGAACTTCCTCTAAGCTGCGCGTGGGCGATTCCTACCCCTAGCACCAAGCAGAAGGAGTTAAAACGCTCGGTTGTTTTAACAGCAGGCCAAGAATCAGGCTTGACTCTTGTCCTTTAGAGGATCCAGCCTCACTGTTGCTTATCTGGGCTGTGGCTATTACATTTTCACTAAAATATAATGAATGAAAAGCCCACCCCTTTCATGAGCCCTAGCACGTAGGGATGTAGGGATGTAGGCCATGCTCTTGCGCTGTAGTTGACCCCTTCCATTCTGACAAGCGGTGGTAACATGGAGGAGGCATTACACATGTCTGAGTTACCTCTGGACTGGTATTTTGGGCTTACAGGACAGGAGGAATGGGGATGTGCTCAGCATCTGCTGCTTCTGCTGCCTCTCCTGCAGCAGCCCAGCTTCTCTCTGGCTTCGGGCACCCCTGGTTTGCTCTGCCCTGGCGCTGCTGCCCCGGCTCTCTCTGGACTAGTGAAATCCCACGTTTTTGAAGGCTGGGGGTGCACGTTCGGGCCGCCTTCTTGCTGAGTCCTCCCAGGTGGATACGTTGACGGGGTCGGTTAGTAATACTTCCCTGGCAGAGAGCTGCTGTGTCCTGCTTGGACGGGGCTGATGGGCGATTTGGCTCTCGGGGAGCTCGAGGGAGCTGTGCTGAGCTGTGTCGGCAGCACAGCTTCCATATGAGATATCCCTAATCCCCAGAGCCGGCTTTCAGGCACATATGCACCACTACCTCCGTCCTTATCCTTATTATAACCAGCTGTGGGTTGACTTTGTCAGAGATCTGATAGAGCTCCCTTACCCCTCTCCCACTCCCACAAACTCCCATTAGTCATCCTTGGGCAGCGCATGAAATGGGGGGGGGCTTAGAGAGCTCTGCTCCTAAAAACCGGAGTCATTCCTGGGGCTCCTTAACCCCTCGGTGTCTTTAGGCAGAGTTCCCCGATGCCAACCAGCCACGCGCCGGCTTGGTTTTTTTGGAGCTCTTCTGGCACCTTTTGTCTAAACCGAGATGGATTTATGACCATGGTGTGATAGAGATTAAAGGGGATTTGGGGGCTTCTTAAATAGTGAGGAAGACAGCTCTTGTGTTAGGGCCATTCCCGAAAACCTGGGTTTTCTCCGTGTCCCTTTGGTAACGCAGCAAGAATGTTATTCTTCTTGTTGTTCATACTGTGTAAGCTAAAGATTAACTTTGGCAGGGTGACAATGGGCTGCGTCCTGGCCAAGAAACAATTCAGCCTGGAAGCCAGCGGAAGGTTCCTGACCGTTACAGCTCATGGAGGAGCAAGGGGATGGTTTTTTTGGCGAACAGGACAGTTGATCGGCTGGTGGAATTCAGCTTGCTTTTCCCGAGGGTGGTGAAAACCTCATCCCTGCTCTGGTGCCAGCCAGAGGGGGTGGGCAGAGCTTTGCAGGATGGTTTGGGTAATCCTCTTCCCTTGGTATGGTTTCTGCACACCTCAGACACCAGAGGTGCTGTTAGTGACCCAGGTGGCTGAAGCCCACGGGTATTTCAGGAGAGCAGGACTGCTTTTGCAGCAGTCCAAGAGCTCCCAGTGCAAATCTGTTTCTCACGGTGGTGCAAAGCCAGTAAATCTCGGCCGACACATCTGCGTGGGGGAGGCACAAAGCTTGGAAAGTGAGTAGGGCTCAAGGACTCTGTCTCTTATCCTAGTGGAGATGTAAAGCTAATTGCTGAGCTGCTGGCAGCCCAGAATGGCTTGAATTTCTTGTTCAATAATTGAAGCTTTTTTTTTTTTGGGTGATATGATATAAAATTTAAGCCAGGGCTCCAGGGCTCTCCTCCTCCCTGACAGTGTCTGCCCAATGACCCGTGAAGTCTTGCAGACGTTCCCTACTCTCCCAGCAGACGTTCAGTGCCTCAGGTGCTGCCTTGGTTCTTTTATTTCGCCATGGCTGGTGGAGATCTCAGAGATCCCATGCATTCAAATAATTTGACTATTGCCCAGATTATTGGGATGAACAACAAACCTACAGGTACAGATCTCACAACCACGTGCTGTTCTGCGTCTGTAGTACTGGTGGCGATATTCTTCAGCTGCTTATGAACCCCGTTGCTGTTAGACTGATGCGTTAGTCTTTTGTTTGGGATGCGTAGGACGAAATCACAGAGGCTTTGGTGGCCACTCTATGGCCAGCAGCAATGTGTCCTGGCACTCTGGGTACCTTTCGTAGCATCTGCAGAGGAACAGACAAAGGCACTGCTTGGATACGAGGCGCTGAGCACTGAAAGCTGCTGGCGGATCCTCACGGGGGATCTTGCCCGTGTCATTGTTTATTTGTCACCCTGCTAGGTAGGAGGGGAGGGTGTTTATGGAGCTCTGGCAGCGCTTTGTGTGTTTGCTGCCTTAGGAATTCCATTTGCTTCATTTAGAAACAATTGCAGGCTAACAAGCTGTGGATGGAACTGTTCCCTTCAGCTCCTGCTTTGTGGTCAGCTTCCTTGCTGCGATCTCAGAGGTGGGGCTTTGGAAACCAGGACCAGGTCCTTCAAACTATTTTAAGGTGAAGGGGATATCTTTTATTCCAGCAGCAGCTCCTGCAAAGCACGTTTTCAGCCTTAAACACCCCAGAAAGATCCCAAGCCAGCCTGACCAATGCTTCTGTTGTCTTTCCCAGTCGACCACGTGGTTCCGGAGCCGGGGACCAGTTTGCTGACTGCATTTGACCAGTGGCGAGAATGGGCAGACAGCAAGTCCTGCTGCGACTACTCGCTGCATGTGGATATCACCGAGTGGCATAAAGGCGTCCAGGAGGAGATGGAAGCTCTGGTTAAAGATCATGGTAAGTTCGGTTAGAGAAAGCTCAAGGAAGCCTTTCCCTTCCTCATTTTTTTAGGGTTACCTCCCTTATTTTTCAAGACCAGATCTCTCAGAGGTATTTTATTCTTACCTCCTGATAAAGGTGTTTGGGCCCTGCCGTTATCTTGCCCCACTCTGGCTTCTTGTTAAAGTTTGGACAGTCGATTTTAGAAGGCTTTGGGGGATGCAGCCTGTTAGATGGAGGAGCATTGATTTACAGAGGTGAATCTCATGCAGGGAAGCCCCTTTGTTCAGTGGAGACCTGCCAGCTAGGACTTGACGTGGAGGGCTCGATTTTCATCAGTGCAGGGAGGTGATAGCTTCAGACATTAAACTGCTGTAAACGGGAAGAATCAGGCACAGAAAGAACAAGCCAGCGCCGGTCACTAACGGTGGAGAAGAGCTTAATAAAATGACCTCATAGGTTTTTCCCCTCTTTAATTTCCTTGACGTTTCATCCTTAGGCTAGAGTAATTTTCCATCCTGTTTGTAGCTTAAAAAAAAAAAACCAACCAACCTTTTACATCCTAACGAGCGTTTTCCCATAAGTGCCAGGTAAGAGCTTTTACGGGTTCATGTGCTACAGAAGGCAGGAGAGGGAAAGCTGACATGGGGGAAGTCCCCTTGTCGCGGTCAGTACAAACGTGGTGCAGGAGGGAGTGGGAGATCTTACAGACATGCCCCGTCTCTGCTTTTGTGTGCAAGGCATTTTGTTTATTTTTTTTCCTCAGCCTCCCACAGTGCTGAATCCACAGAATTATTCCAATTTCAGTGTTAAGTGGAAGCCGAGGGGTTTAGCTGTCCCCACGAGCTGCACCGTTCCCATCGGTTGTGTTAATAAATGCCAGCTGGCTGGGGAGGTCCTGGCTTGACGCTGCGATTCGTTAGCACTGTGTGCATCTAGCCATGTGCACATATATGTATACATTTCGCAGCAGATTAAAGTAATTTATTTGTCTACCTATCATGACGGCTTGCTGGGGGGCTGATTGAGGAAATGTCTCCTTTCTGTGGGAAATGGGGTGTTGGGTAGTCTGTGTGTGCCTGCAATTTGTATGTCAAAGATAATTCCTTTGCTCTCTTTCTACCAGGTGTGAATTCCTTTTTGGTTTACATGGCTTTCAAAGATCGCTTTCAGCTAACTGATTCTCAGGTAGGAAGGCTTAACGTTCACATCCTTCTGTCGCCGAAAGCTGTGCATTAGTCCCACAGAAGGGTTTACATTCAGTGTATTTGGATCTGACATTCTCTTCTGGTTTCAATCTTTGCATGTGTAACAGTACCGAAGGCTTGTAACAGTATCCAGAGCTCTGCCTCCAAGAACTCTTTTAAACAAGAAACAAAAAAACCCTGAAAGTCTTGGCTGGGGAGAGTAATGGTAAAACTCTCACTTGGAGGGAGCTAAGGTTTTATTCCAGCTCCTTTCGTGTGGAAGCAATGGCAGTTTGATACATTGCTGCTTTATGCCTTGACACAGGGCAAGCCAGAGATCTCTGGCATAAGTTGTCTTTGTGTTTGTAAGCTGAAACTGAGCCTGGTCCAGAAAGAGGGGTTCTGGCTTTAGCCTTAGAATCACTGGGACTTTTAAAAAGGAATTGCCCTCCTGTTTGCTCCTCTAGTGGCTACATCTGAGCACGTTTAATTGTTTAGATGGGTAGTTTATGTTTCTAAATGTGGTGGGAGGAGAGGAATGCCTGGGAGCCATTTGGAGCAGCGTGGGAGGCGGTGGCAGTTATCTCTAATGACTCTGGTAGGCATTTAAATGAGCGACCATTGACTGAGCAGGCATCGGTTGTGGGTTTGTCAACCTGAGTCCTCTCAACCTGGTTGTTGGAGTGGGAAATCAGTGCCTACCCCAGCAGTGAGCAGGGTGGGCACAGGTTCTTCATAGAAATCAGACACAAGGGATTTTTCCATGCTGGGCACCAGTAAACGAAGGCTTGAAACAAGTAAAACACTGTGAGCTCCTTAAGATCACTCCTGTACAATTGCTGTTTCTTTCTCCAGTGTGTGTGCTAGAAAAAAAACAAATCCTGTTTTGAATAGTGCTTCTTGCTATATCAATAGTATCTGACCACAAAGATGGGGAAATCCAGTTGTAGGGGGGAACATGGATCATAACTATCCAGCAAACAATCTTATCTTAATGCTTCCCTTTCTCTTTTCTATTCTGCACAATTCTGTATGCTAAAGGAGATCAGATATATGGGTGTAGAGACCTGAGTGTGCACTGGGTGTATATTGTGATGTGTATTTTCTGTCTTCCAGATATACGAGGTCCTGAGCGTAATTCGGGATATTGGTGCGACAGCTCAAGTGCATGCTGAGAATGGTGACATCATTGCTGAGGTATGTCGTGTTTATTCTGTGGATTGTTAACTTCAAAGTGCTGGGAGGGGTTTAAACACTGGATCCCTTTTTGCAAACAGAAAATCTCGGAGACATTTAAAAGCACAGCGCAGCAGTGTCAAGGATGCAAGCAGAGCAGTGCATCAAATGTCATCCCCTTCACTGGCAGTCATAATTCAGGTTTTTGTGGCAGCTTTCAGCCTATGGTGGCTATCACCCTCTCTGTCTCTCTGTCCATAACTGAAAGTCTGTGCCTGGGT
The DNA here is from genome assembly GCF_011077185.1 of Oxyura jamaicensis. NCBI lineage: Eukaryota > Metazoa > Chordata > Aves > Anseriformes > Anatidae > Oxyura > Oxyura jamaicensis. The sequence goes on along the minus strand of NC_048914.1, from coordinate 2,462,480 downwards.
GCAACTGCCACTGCGTGCAGAAAAATGTTCGGCAGTAACTTAGAGCAAGGGGAGTGGGAAGGAAAATAACTTCCTACAATATCGGGGATGCTGAGTTTGGGATGCTTCAAACAGCAATGAGGAATGTTAATATGGTATTGGGATTTAATCTGATCTCCAGATCATTTTATGCATTATGCCTCAAGCATGCACAGCTTGGTGTTGCAAAGGATTTCTTCATCGTCTGCCTGGTGAAAAGACCACCTGAGTCTTTGAGCCCAGTTGCCTGCAGTTGCAGGGTGATCTTTTCAGGAGATACTGTTTTTCTGCATCTTAGAGATTATTTTATAGACACAAATGAGGAGTGAAAGTTGAGGGGCTATGAACCCAATGTGAAACAAATCAAAATAAAAGGCTTCCCTGACCTCCTGTGAACAAATCAGCAAGGGTTCTGTAGAGCTCTGGTTATTCTCAGCCGTGGAAGTTGGACAGAACTCCGGTTTTAAGGCCCTTATGTAAAGCCCCATGTGACCGTCAGCGAGCGCAGATGCCTAGGATCTCACTTGTACCTCTTACAAACAGCTGTGTTTGCTGCAAGAAAAATACACGCTTCTTTAAATCTTCTCTTCTGCTCTTTTTTCTCTCTGCCTTAGGAGCAGCAAAGGATCCTGGAACTGGGAATCACAGGCCCTGAAGGGCATGTGTTGAGCAGACCTGAAGAGGTGAGAATGCCTTCACATTTACTCCCCAGTTTGTATCATTCCCGTGTTGCCACCAGGTAGTTCCTACTGGGATGAATTTGTGCAGAAACAGGATTTCATCCTGGCTGTAAACAGCGTTGCTGCATGGGGTAAGAGAAGAGGCTAAGACACTTCTAGGGACTGAGTAGTAACTATTCTAGAGACGTAACCACTATGGCTACTTCTAAGTAATTGAGGAACCCCCTCGGCTTCTCTGCTGGAGAGAGGGACGCGTTCAGGAAGTAAGTTTTCCACCCTAAGATTTCATTTATCCTCTGGAGATGGACATCTCTTTCTGCTGGTTGTTGGAGAAGGGTGTGTCTTTGCTTGCACGTCTGATACCTAAAATAAAAAGAGGTTAATTTGAGTTACAGAGCCCATGAGTCCTCAAAACACAGAGAGCTGTTGTACTTAGCACATCTTCAGTTCAGCCCTTTGATAGCTCAAAGTGGACTTGTACATTAGGGGGCGTAGAAAATGTTGTCCTAGATCCCCTGGGTGCAGACATGGCAGCAGGAAGACCACAGTCTGCCTGAATCCCCAGTTCCTTGATTCAGCTGGTAAACTGAGCACTCTCAGCTGGGGTCCCTGAAGAACTTCGTGTTCTGATGGTTTGGTTTTTACAGAGCTAGACTGTAAAATTCTTGGAGTTTCCATCACTTTTAGTGTTTTGCATGAGTAAAGACTTCAGAATGTGGGTTTACGTAGGCAGGATTCTGCCACTTTATTTCCTAGATTCCATCTCTTGGTTTTCTCTTAGTCCTTATCTTATCAAGGTTTCCTCTGAATCAGTGGAAGATTTTTATATATGCCCAAATCCTGACATTCTGTTTGAGGTGCTTATGTACTTTCCATTGTATTTGGTCATTTGATGAACAGTTGGTGAATTTTGAATTTTTGACTGAATGATTTGCTGAAGGCACAGAAGATGTGTACCAGAGAGGGGAGCTAATTCCCAGCTCCTAGGCTATTATTTCAGTATACCTAACCTCCATCCTTTCCATTAATTTCTCCATGGTCAAGTGCCCCTAGCTCATTTATCTTACTCCTGAGCCCTTAAAAAGAACCCTGCGAGTAAGAACGAGCTCAAAACTTTGAGATTGGTTCCCACGGCATTCTTCGTATCTTGTCTTTCGGTATCTTTGAGCTAGACATCTCACCGTGGCACCACGAGTTTGTGAAGTCCATCCGTTATGTACAAGAAATTACTCTTGTTCCTCTAAGATCCCGGGGCTGTGCTGACTGCCAGATGTGGTCCTGCTGGAAGCTGAGTGCGTGAGATCATTCGCACATGCCCTTCATGCTCCCTCTCCGTTTCCTCCCCTTGATTCAGACAAGCAGCATCCAGAGACGTTTCAGTAGGAGTATAAATCATTCCGTTGCTGCAGGCAGAAAGAAAAAAAAAAGCCTGCTTGGCTTGGGCAGTGTGCGAATCCTCACAGAAGTTGTGTTTGGCTGCAGGAGCTGGGAGTTTTTGCTTCCTGGAAGTTGCAAGCGAACACTTGCACGGAGCCTTCCCCCCACCTACCCCCGCGTTTTTATTGTCAGACATTTCGGCATGCAGCAGGAGAGCAGGAACAGACGGCGCTTAGCCGCTCGGGGCTCATCTGTGGAGCACCCCTAAACTTTCATGGACTTCAAAGAAAAGCTGCTCCTTGTCTTGAAGGGTCTGGCTGTCAAATTAGCCGAGTCTTGTCTGGCTCCATCAAAGATCGTCATTAGCGGAGCGGGAGCTTTAAAGAGCGAACTGTGCGGTTCCCTGGCTTTGTTTGTTTGTCCCATCTGTCTCCTGCACTGGGCAGAAATGTGTTCTTTCACCATGGACGTAGCAAGGCTGCCTGAGGACACGTGGTGAGGATCAGGGGAGCCTCTGGCAGTGTCGCTGGGCAGCCGCGGTGCAGCTGAACTCAGCTGTGCTGTCTGCCCGGAGTGGAAGCACTTGGTCCAAATTCTCCTCCTTTAAAGTCACAGGAAACAGAGCAGGAAACGATGTCATCTGGTTCCCTCTCCTCCTTTTCCCCGACGCAGGAGTAACATCGTGTTTTTAAAACCACGCAGTTCTGTTCAAGCTGGCTGATGACAAAGGGCAGATTCTGAGGGCGGCAGCAGCTCCATCACTCCTCTTACCTTCAGGAGGAGTCGATGTTTCTTGCTGTTCCTCTGGAGTCTTGTTACACACTAAATTGGCTTGTCACACTGCCCCTTACGGCATGTAAAGCCCGTCCTAAGGACTTCATGGTGGTTGTCGTCTTACTAAAGATGCACTTCCTTCAGAGCTTCCCCTACAGCGCAGCAGCAGGAGTTGCTCCCACTGCCTCTGCAGAGCTCTGCGTCCGGGCCGTGTTGAACAAAACCAAGACGTTGATTAAATCAACCCCCCCGCCGAATGCAGCGAGATGCGTGTCCGAGTGAAGCATGCCGTGTCTGGCCACGTCTGTGTCTCACTCGGAGCGTGCACATCTTCTAACTGCTGGGTTGAGCAGAAGGCCTGAATTCAGGCTACGTTTCACTGCTGCCTCACCTCACCTCAGTAACCTGGGTTTAGCCAAGGTGACAGCATTCAGCACTTGGTCCCAGCCAGCAAAGGAAGGCTGTCTTAGGCCACCATCTCAAGGCAGCATCACCCATGGCTTGCTGTAAAACTCCCCCTCATTGCACAGATCGTTCTGTGATGACTTTTCAGCGTGATCCGTCATTTTTTTTTTTGTTTTTATTTTAGCCACAAAAACGCTGAAAGCCCGAGCAGTCCAAGTGCTCCAGGAAACGTCTTTTTTTTTCCAAGAGAACTGCTGTGCTAGGGCTTCTGATGCATGCTGGTAATTGCAAACATTCCCCTTCGGACTCGTCCTTGGGTTATTGTTATGTGCCTGTCACCATAGCATCTGGGCACAAGGCATGAATTCAGCAGCCTCCTTCTGCACAGAAAATATTCTTTTCCTGCTATAGCAGTTGCTTAAAGGCATTTTGGGCAAAAGCCTGGAGATGCAGACTGTTCTATCCCTGCTTTGGAGGTGAGGAAACGAAGGCATGATGTGGAAATGGCCAGAGCTGCGTGTGCCTGCTTTACATGGGCAGCTGGCAAACTGATGCCATTGCCTGGAAACGTTTCCCCAGCTGACTTCTCTCCTCGCCGCTCAGGAGGGACAATTTTGCTTTTCTTGGCTCTTCCCTTCAGCCTCCCTCTTTCCTGCAAGTGCTGCTGACTGTGGCTTGCTGCAGTCAAACCTGGAGTAACTCCCTTCCTTGCAGCCTTTTCCACTTGGGTGGGGCAGCTGGGCCAGAAAATGTCCCCATTTTGGCAGTGGCACGTCCCCACTGCCTGGGGAGGGTTAGTCACAAGCCCCGGGGTGGTGACAGGCTAGGGTTTTAACCCTTTTGGAGCTTGAAACCAACCTGCTGGGTTTGGGGGCTGGTTTTCTTCTAAACCCTCCCAGTCCTTGTGTTGTTTTCTTTTCCTCTGCTGCCAGCAGAGCAGTACCAGGTGGGAGCAGAGCTGTTCTGGGCACTTGGGCATCTGTGTGCCAAGTGCGGTGTCCTAAGATGACAGGTCCTTCATTTCAGGTGTTCCTGCAGCACACCAAGCTAGGAGCCAGCAGTCAGCGCGTCCTGATCCTGGGACTGGTGCTGGTTTGCTTCACTTGGCCTGAGATAAGTCACTGCAGAGCAGATTTCAGAAGTGCTGAGGCTGTGCCAGGCCTGTGGGAGGTGCTGGTAACCTCCTGCTTTTGGAAATCGGGTGGCTGATGGCTTGGAGGTTCAGTTGCCTTTGTTGTTCTCTCGAAAGACGTCTGTGGTACTGCAGCTCTTCATAGCAACAGGCATGATGAGCATTACTCCCTTGGTAAATTCATCAGCTGGACGGCTTTGATTAGATGTGATCTCCGAAAGTCCTGATCCTGTTCATTCGAAGACTAGCTAGAAAGCAGTGTCTCAGTCTTGCTGAGGCTCTCTCTCTACACGTGCAAGAAAAAATAGTTGATTTATGGGGTGGCTCACACTCTGTCAGATCCCAAGCCAGATGCTGTGGTGGAGGGTACAATTTAGAGGGCTTGTTTGCAAGCGTGGCTTACCAGAATGGTACAGCATCTCCCTTCCGTGCGGGCTGGAACACAAATAGTTCTGCTGAGTTAACATTTAGTTGTTTATTTTTGCCTAGGTTAAGGAAGGGGCTTCATCAGACTGACCCCGAGCACCTGGAGCGTTATTTTAGGGCTTAGACTGCTTGCAGGGAATCTCTGAAGCAGCGTGGGAGAAAAGGTAGTAGAGAGACAGGACTGTAGCTCGCTGCCATTTTAATTATCCTAATTACACTGAACATTTTTCCAGCTTAGATTTGGAGAGGTGGAAACTCTCCTCTCACCCTGCACACCCTGTTTTCCCATGAAAGCACAAGGTGTGACCCCGTGGAGGAGGATGGAGAATTGGGGGAGTTAGGAGGATGCTACCACTGACTTGCTGCTGACTTTGTTTCGCAGGTGGAGGCAGAAGCTGTGAACCGGGCAATAACCATCGCCAACCAGACCAACTGCCCCCTGTATATCACCAAGGTGATGAGCAAAAGTGCCGCTGATGTCATTGCTCAGGCCAGGAAAAAGGGTAAGCTAATTCCCCTGGGTGGAAGCACCCTACTCGCTCATTCTGTTCAACTCCTTGCCAACATAAGCTTCATCCCTACAGGAGAGGTTTCTTTTTCCAGTGTTATGTCCAGGCTCTTTTTCAAAAGGTCCCGAACGAGTGCTTCTGTCTCATCTCCCCCAGACAGTGGCTGTATCGGTGCCAGGAGCTGTTCCTTTTGTTCACCCTGGAGGCTCTCTCTTCACACCCGCTACATCGAGCCATGCGCCTTCGTGTTATCGCGGAGCAATTCCCTGCTGTCTCCACTTAACAAATCTCCATGGAGGCTGCAAGCAGTGTCCTCTGTCCAGCTGCTGTGGTCTTCCTTTGGAAGAGCTGAACTGCTCCCAGGGTCAGAAGTGATCCTAAGAGTCCTGACTGAGGTCTTTGGCTCACGAGCCCTGCTGGGGTTAGTTGGAGGAGCTGAAGTGGTTACTGGTTCCAGCTGTCCACCGTGCTCCCTGCTTGTGCAATGGATACTGTGCTGTAACTCAGCCTGGCATCCCGGCAGGAATTAGGGTCGTTAACCTGGGTTTGGCTGAGAATTTTAATTGCTTCTGAAAACTCTGCCTGAGGATGCTGTAAGAAGCAAGACTCAGACCTGCCTTGGATGCTGCTGCCTCGTGTCTCCTCTCTCTCAGTCAGGTCTGAAGGAGCTGCGTAACTCTAAATGATGCAGTAACTTCTCCCAGGTCCTGACTGTGCTGTCTTGCCCCCAAGAAACGAGGGTTACAAAGCACAGAGAGCGCCTGTCTCCCTACTTCTGTGACTAAACCCTTCATTTCTATTTAAAGTGCTCTGGGTGGGTGAGTAAGCAGGAGGGATCATTTCCCCCCTCCTTTCCACAGAAGGGTTGTATTTAATTCGGTGCAGTCTAAATAAGCCTGAATAGATACACAAATGACATCACTTTCCATCTGAGCGTTTGGTGCTAGAAGAGCTAATTTCCTACTGCAGCAAACAGACTCGTGTTTGTGTATTAGCTCAGAAGTGTTTTGATCCCATAATTCCTGTTAAGTGAGTTCAGAGCTGGTAAGGGAAAGCGATCTCCGAGGCATCTCTTTCTGTTCGTGGTGTGGAAGCAGCTCAAGCTGCTTGGGATAAACTGTCCTCTGCTAGCTCCGTTAGCGGAGATGATGCTGAAACGAGATGTGTTGACACGGCGAAGTGGCTGCATGGTGCACTGCCCCTGCAAACAACTTGATGCTGCAGCACAACTTAATCCCATAAGCCAGGGAAGCATCCTTTTGTTTTTCTAGATAAAGGACTGGAGACGCAAGCGCCACAGAGATGTGGCATCAAGAATACCTTTCTGTGCTCACTGTCCTGAGACCACTAGCTTGAGAGAAGTCGTAGGGTAAGGGACCGCACACTTTCATCACGAAAACCATAAAACAATCTGACGTGGCTGGGGGTTGGCCTGATGAGAGGTGCTGGGATGGTCCCAGATGACTGACCACAGAGCTCACTTCACTTAGCTTCCTGAGTGAACTAGTGTGTGCAGTTCTCATTCAGATTGCATTTTCTCCTTATAAGGAGAATTTGGGGTATAAATGGCACACCATTCTCTGCTCCTTTATTTAAGTAATTCAATTTAAATGCTGTGCATTACCCAACTGGGTAGCCCAGGAGGGCCACACACACTATCCTTGCCCTCCCAGGCAACAGAGGAAACAGAGCTGAAGGCATCCAAAGCAAAAACAAAACCGAATTGATTTGCTAAATGGAAAAGAGCGACTGTTATTTAAAGCCAGATGTTCCCAGTGGCATTTGTATGGAGGAGATTCCCTGCAGGCCCTGTCATTGGCAGATCTGGGAGCTCAAAACATTGCTCCCTGCAGAACAATCCTCCCAATGTATTGGCCCACAACAGGCCTCCCATTAATAGCCAGCGTGTGTTTTGCCTTGTTCTGATTTCATAACCCTATTTGTGGCAAGTGATGTCACACGGCCTCTTCCTCTGCTGGTGGATCCCCTCCGATAAAGCTGCTCCGACATCTCCTGCTTCGGTGTGGTCCTGGAAGCAGCGTGCAGCCCGGTGATGGAGCCAGTTCTGCCTCACCAAACACACTCTTTCCCAGCTTGCTTGAGAGCCTGTAGACATAGCAGGAGTTTGAACATGGTGGTGAAAAGTCCTGTTTCTGTACTCTGCATGGCGAGGTAAGGCCCTGTTGGCTGGCTCTTGCGTTGCCTTTGCCAGTCTTTTCCTTTTGAAGCATTTAGCAGTAATATTTTAACTACCCACCCTTTTTCCAGGCAGTTAGGCGTACACAGAGCGGCTGGGCTCAGAAGCCAGCTGGGCAGGCCCCTAACGGCGATTTGGGGAGCGTTTCATTTGGTGAGCAGATCTGCGGGGCTGCCAGCCTGCACCGCTTTTGAAGTTGCAGCATCTTGCAGCTGCTTGGTGTGCAGATGTTGCTGGTGCATTCCAGCATGCAAAGCATCGTGGCCTTAAGGATCGGCTCTTCCTTCATGTGGTTCCAAAAATGCTAATAAAGAGGAAGGATGCACTGGTGGTTAGTGGACTGGACAGCGAGTCAGAAGATGTGAGTTCATTTCCTAGTCCTGCCACAGATTTACCATGAACCCTTGGGGAAATCACTCAGCTTCCCTGAGCTGCATTTGTGAACCAGAAACGCTGCCGTTTCCTCTCAGTGGTGTGTTCTCTGCAGGCAGTAAACTTCCCATGTAGGAGTTGCATCTGGTCTGTGCACAGAGCCTGCTCCAAAACCACCCAGCCTTGGTAGATCCTTCATGGCTGTACGTTTATAAAAATACTGCAGGTGCCTTTTTTGTTCGTTCCTTTTCTTCCTTTTCCTCTGGACCATGCTGTGTCTCCTCATTCTCTTACAGTTCCCCTCAGGCTCTTCCATGAGGTTCTTAGCCCAGGATCCAATACAGTGAATCTTTGGACATTGCTTGGTGCTCACAATGGGTCTGCTTGTGTCCCCCCCCCTCCTGTAGGCACTGTGGTGTACGGGGAGCCCATCACAGCCAGCTTGGGTACTGACGGATCCCATTACTGGAGCAAGAATTGGGCCAAGGCAGCAGCTTTTGTCACTTCCCCACCGCTGAGTCCTGACCCGACCACTCCTGATTTTCTCAACTCACTACTGTCCTGGTGAGTAGAGCTCTTTGTGTTCTTACAAGACATGTTTCATCCTGAGACAAGTGGGTTATAAAAACACTAGCTGTTGTTGGCAGCTAGCAAAAGAGCGTTTTGTCTTCAGTGGTAAACCTGTGACAATAAGATACCTTAAAAAGCTGTCAATGTCTGTTTCCAGTGGAGACCTCCAAGTTACTGGCAGTGCCCACTGCACCTTCAACACTGCTCAGAAAGCTGTTGGGAAGGACAACTTCACCCTGATCCCTGAAGGAACCAACGGGACTGAAGAGAGGATGTCCATCATCTGGGATAAGGCTGTGGTATGTCCTGGGCTGGTTGCGTTGTGGCCAGAGGAGCTCTTGCAAGCCCTGAAACGTCTTTAGCTTAAGCCACCCTTCCACCTACGATTCTGCAGACTTGAAAATCCAGCTTATAAAGCATGCAGGCATAGAGCAAATGTTCACTTAAATGGTGAATGGTTGAACCTCTATGCCAGTAGCAGAATGGTAATGGAGTGGAGAGTGCTGTGTGCCAGGTCTGGATCTTCCCTTTTTGTGTGTGTGTGTGTCATGTCTCCTTTCGGACCTAAAATTACCAGTCTGGTGAGGAGGAGTTGGAAGTCTGTCTGTGTATGTTCAGTTATCTCTTCTGGTACCTGTAAAATATTGTTGCTAAACAGATTGAGCAGGAGTTGTCACTCTCTCGAGTTAAAGTGGTGTGGCCAAGTGGGTAGAGTAATGAAAGGGGGGTTTGGTTCTGGTCCCTGCTGCACCGCAGCTGGCTGGGTGAGTGAGACAAGTTCCTTCTCTGCAAGCAAACATTCAGATCTGAAAGAGCTGCAGCAGTGTGTCATTACCTCCTTGCAAAAGCTCGGTCCCTTTACTTGAGCTTTTTGCTCCCACAGAGCTTGTTGGGAATGTACTTTTGATGGTCCTGCTATCGGCTTTTCGGAGTGGTCCCCATCTGGCTAATGCAGTGCCTCCTTTTGTCTTTCTCCAGGTGACTGGCAAGATGGATGAGAACCAGTTTGTTGCTGTGACCAGCACAAACGCAGCTAAAATCTTCAACCTGTACCCGCGGAAGGGCCGTATCGCAGTGGGCTCTGACGCTGATTTGGTTATCTGGGATCCTGACAGTGTCAAGACAATCTCTGCCAAGACTCATAACATAGTAAGGATGTTTTTTATGATATGAGCTCTGCTGCTCATTTCCTCCTGTCTTCCTTTAGACTATGCTGACAAGAACCAGAGCTTGTGACAGCTGAGGGTTTTTTTTTCCCCATGCCCCAAGCCCTGTCTGGTCTTACACCCGGCACAGCTCAGTTCTGTGCAGACGCAGAGGTGACTGAGTCCACAGCTGCAATCACATGAACACCCAGATATTTCCCTCGGAGCAAAGAGATTGTTGGCTCTTCCTGAGTGTTAGACGTGCAGATCTGAGCACGGAGAGAGCTCGTCAAATCTCTTAAAATGCCAAGAGGCCTATCACGACGTGTCATTTATGACCTTTTGGCTCACTAGCAGTGGGAATGGGACTGTGCCTTTTCTCGTTGGAGTTAGTGAAGCATGCCAGCTTCTGGACACCTTAGCTGGAGATTTGATCCAGGTCAGTGAGTCTGAGTAGATTTACACCATGTACTGATCTGCCCTGATTGCTCCAGGCCTGTGGCAATGTTCAGGCTTTGCTGCAGATGTCCTGCCCCCTGGCAGTGGTGAGGAGCAGGATTAGTTGGGTGATGGAGGCCCAGGAGTTGGTGACAACCACGAGGAGAAGGGAGGCAGAGAAATACCTGCTGCAGGTGCTGTTAGCTGAGTGAATCCACAGGGGTACGTGCGTGGAATCAGGCAGGATTTTACTGATTATCATCCCAATGTTAGCTGGCACAGGGCAGCTCCCACACTAATCGGACCCTCTTTCTTTTATGGCTTTGTGGCAGCACTGTTAGAGACACTGTTTGCCTGTGGTCCCCAGCAGTGTCCCAGCCCTTTACACCTGGCTCCTCCAGATAAAAGCCTTCCCACCCTGTGTGAAATAGCAGAAAGGTCCCGGCACAAAGGGCTGGTTGGAGCCTCCCCGTGCCATTCTAGGACTGTCTCAGAGAAAGCAACCTCTGTTTGCGTTTGTTGACAACTTGTTTCACTGCTGGCCATGAACCTATGGAATGTTTCCCTGGAAAAAACTCCTTGTTCTGTTTTCCATGAATGCTTTCATTCACTCTGGAGCTGAAGGAGCACAATTTTCTTCCACACTTTGGATCCCTGGGCACATTCACAAAGAAACTTTTTTTTTAAAAGGTTTGGTTCTCTTCCCTGTGACTTAACTCTGGGTCAGAATTGGTCACAGATGGCCTGGATTCATCCTGCCCGTGCTTAGACTTTGAGCAGAGGCATCCAAACGGAGAAGTCTGGTTGCTTTAATCACCTTTGGAGGTGATGAGTCTGGAAGCACCTCTGTCTGGAAAGGAATGGCTTGCTCGTTAGCAGAGGAAGCTGAATTGTTTGCTCTGAGGTGCTGAATTTAGCGTCTAAACCTGGGTTTGTGCTTACGGGAACTGACCAGCTCAAAGAGCCCTTATCGATGGGGTGTGCCCCGGTACAGTCAGGACTGGCTGTGTGCCCTCTCCAGGTTTTGCCATAGGTCTCAGAGCTAGGCTGAAGGATGGCTGGATCCACCCTGGAGTCACTGCTCAGAAACGGTTTTAGGCTAAAGACTGCAATTCCGCTGGGGCTCCTGCAAGTTCAAACATGGTGCCAAGACTGGGGAGGATGAAGAGCTCTCTTTCAAGTGGTTTGTTAGAGCCTGAAGGGCTGTTGAACAAGCAGCAACTTTTTTCTTACAGGTCCAGCTTTTCACCTCTTCACCTCTCTCACTGCATTGCCTGTTACACCTGGCATTGCACCTGTTGGGGTGTTTCTGTGTCTCACACTGCACGTGAGCCTTGTATCACAGAAGAAATGGATACAAGGGATGCCAAGAGAGTCAGGGCATCCTCCTTTGATCAAGAAGAAAACAAAAGGCCCTTTGAAAGGCAGGCGGAGCGGTTGCTACGACACAGGGCTACGTACTGATTATGTGGCATCAGATGATTGTAACATTTTTAAATGCTAGAGCAACATGTGAACATTTTCCAAGAATTCACACCGCTGTTGCCACTGTCTGGCAAGGAAACATGAGGAGCTGGAGAGGGAGACGGTGTTGTTCTTGGAACAGCCTAATTCATAAGTTCCTAACCAAACCTCCTCCTCTGCCACCACAGCTTTTTTCTTGCTGGACCCGGTTTGCTGTTGGTTTAACCGCCATTCTAGCTAACTGTAAATCTGCAGTCAAGCCTACCCGTACTTATAACACACTTCAAGATCAAACTCTGTCATTAACTCAGTAAAAAGGACCTGGGTTTGTCTCAGAGCTGAGCACCAGAGTACGAGTCCCCAAATAACACGGTCGGAGTGCATCTCATTGCAGGATGTTCCTGGGTGGGACATTGACCCGCCGTTCCTTTCAAACTTCTCTTTTTTTCCATGCGGTGACGTTTCAAATCCTATTAATTGAGGATGAGCAATCCCATCAGAGTAAAACAAGATTGGCCTGGTCCCTGACCCGTCAGCAAAATGCTTATTTCATAGAATCATAGAATATCCTGAGTTGGAAGGGACCCTTAAGGATCATCAAGTCCAACTCTTGACAACATTTGAAATACATTTTAAAAAAAATTACCGTAACTTTTAGTATGAAACTCAGATAAAGCTTTATTTGGCTCTTAAATCCCATGCCTCTCAGGAAGGATAGGTGCCTAAATCCATTTCGACAGGTACGGTTCAAAGTATTTGCATTTGAAACTGGATTTGCTCTGTAAGGATCCTCACAAAGAACGTTTTGCATGAGTAAATCCTCAGTAACTTTAAGCGCTATTGGGTTTGCTTGCATCTATTCTCAAAACTTGGGGAATTAGCAGGGCTGGTGATGGCTAGTTAAAGCGCGGCAGGTTTTGCTGGCGTGCATGTTTGCATCACGTTGCCTTCTTGTCTGTTCCAGTCTCTGGAGTACAATATCTTTGAGGGCATGGAGTGCCGTGGGTCGCCCCTGGTGGTTATCAGCCAGGGGAAGATCGTGCTGGAGGACGGGAATCTCCACGTGACCGAGGGCTCTGGGCGGTATATCCCCAGGAAACCCTTCCCTGACTTCGTTTACAAGCGCATCAAAGCAAGGAGCAGGGTGAGTATAAATGGTTGGATACACATTTGTAGTCTCTCTGAAACTCCTGAGTTAAAGTGGGTGGAAAACAGATGCTGTCCCCTGGCTCGCAGAACACACACACTTCGGCACCAGAAAATGTTCCCTGGATAGGAGCCACGTTTATCTCATTCCTCTTTCATTTTTGCTATTCGCTTGAGTCATTACAGGAGTATGCTTTGTCTTGAGCGTGGTTTTGCTGCAGATTTTCTTCTTCTGCTCTGTAATTGTGCTGTATCTTGGTGGCACCTGGACAGAGTGAGAACTGTCTGGTTTAGACGTGAGTCAATCTGCAGATAACCCAGCAGGCTTCTCCTCCCACAGGAGCACCAAGAGAACTCACCGATAGCAGTTATACATCAAACCTCTCAGCAACAGCTTAGAATTGTCATTTATTGTTAAAGATGTATTAGGCTGCTTTCCCTTCTGTCAGATGCTCTTGGCTGGTGACTGGTGAGTCAGAGGCACGGCCCACTGCCTGGATGAAAGTGGGAATGTTTCTATTTTTAAGAGGCTAAAGTTGCCGGAAGAGCATTTTGGTAAAATACACCCAATCAAAACAGAAACCGCATTTTGAAATGCCTTTAGTTGGTAAAAAGATGAGAGAGAAGGTGATGCCGAACTTGGCTGCAACTTAGCTGCAGAGGATTTAAGAAGTTTATTTCCAGATGAAGCCAGATTCCTGAGGAGAAAGATGTTTTGATGTCTGCGCTGTTGCCCTCTCCTGGAGAAAACCAGAGCAGTTCCAGTTCTGTTGACCATAGGTAGCCGACACGTCCCTTGCAAATGATCTTTCCGTAATTGTTCTCCTGAGGAAATTACAAGTTACCAGTGTTAGAAACACAAATCATTTAGCACTGCAGAGAACAGCTCCGTGGTTTCTGTTGTGTCCTGGCCTCCCGCAGAACAGTGTCTCTGACCTATAAATCCAATTGGGCAGCATCTCAGCTGGAATAATTGCATTGAACCCAATCTAAAGCTCTGAAGCCAGAGGTGTGAGGCTAGCCCGATTCTTGTTTGTGCAGCCTTGGCTCTGGGTCAGCATCATTTTCCTTTTGGGGTGTGAGTAATAAGATTCATTTGAGAGTTGTCAGGAGCCTTTAATACAGCAACAGGTAGGCTGAGATCATTAAAGGCAAGAAGTGGAGGTGCAGGGGAAGAGCTGGGGCTGTCTGTAGGCTGCAAACACCACTGAGCTGGGGCCACAACAGTGCCAAACATCTTTCCTTTTAGCCACGCTGCTTAAGAGGCCAGCTACCACCCAGGGACCAGCCCGGAGGAGGTTTTGTGTGCTTCCACATCCTCTCGCTAAAGATGAATCTTGAGATGTGTGTTTTTGGCTTAGCAGCATCAGGCCAGCTGTCTAGGTCTGTTTTGAAGGCTGTTTTCACCCTGAGGGCTTCCCTGCTTCTGTGTGTTGCAGCTGGCTGAGCTGCGGGGTGTGCCTCGAGGCCTCTACGATGGGCCTGTCTGCGAAGTATCGGTGACGCCGAAGACCGTCACACCGGCGTCTTCAGCTAAGACATCTCCTGCCAAACAGCAGGCCCCACCTGTGAGGAACCTGCACCAGTCTGGGTTTAGCTTGTCTGGTACGTACTTTTGTGGGGCTGTAGTACCTTGAAATCGTGTCTTCTTTATGCTCCCGTACTCTGAATTCTGCTGAAGTTGGAAGGCGGTGAGAGATTGTGGGGTGTTCGTAGCTTGGAGGTTTTTCCTTTAGAAAGGAAGAACAGCGTAGGAGCTATCACAGAGTCCTGCTTATTTTCATGCCGTGTCATGAACACTGAGTTACCCCAAGGCTCAATCCTCAACCGGGTGTCTGAACAGGGCACGTTGCACCAACACCAGTGGAACTTTGCCAGCTGAGACCAGCTGCAGACCCGGTATGCAGCAGATTTATTTCACAGCGTGCCTTTTCACTGCAATGAGGAGTGGTGTGGATGGGCTCAGCAGCTACGGCTGGCACAAGGATCTGAACAGAGCCAGGACAACTGGAATCAGAAAACCGAGTGTGGCAGGGCGAGGGTCTCAGCAAAAAGCATAGCTGGAAGTGTGTGAAGAAAACAGCAAAAGGCTCGCTCAGGGAAAGCCACTGATCTGTAGAGGACAGGGTGCTTGTGTTCACTGACATCGCTTCTCTCTCCCTCAGGCGCACAGATCGACGACAACATCCCACGCCGCACGACTCAGCGCATCGTGGCACCGCCCGGTGGACGTGCCAACATCACCAGCTTGGGCTAAGGACCCCTTCTGTGCCCGCCTAGCGGACCAGGGGAGGGGACGGGGGCACCTGGAGACCCTTTTTGATTCTTTTAGAGCCTGTGACAGTTACTGCGGGCAACCAGTGAGGGGGGGCTGAAGTAAGGCGCCTCTTTCAGTCCCCTCAGATTCCCTCCTCATCTTCACCAACCCCTCTCACTTCCCCATCAGCCCCTACACATTTAAAGAAACAAACCCTGTTTTGACACCTCTGACATGCAAAAGTAAATGTAAAGAGGATGTTTGAGATATGTGGCCTCAGTCCCATTCAGCATCTTTCTTTTAATGAAGGAAGGATAAAGTGAATTTCCCGGGAGCTGCCTTTAAGACACAGACAAAAAAGGAATAAATAAATGTAAAAAAAAATAGCTTTTTTTTTTTTTTTTTTCCAATGTCATGCAGAAGAGTAGTTCAAGGGTTTTAAACTGGATATTCTTTAGGGTTCTGTGTTCCAGCAGAATAGCTAGGCGAGCACGGAGGGGCACGAGTCTCAGCAAGTAACCATTCCCCACCACCGCCTTCAGGTCCCTGAGTAGCTGTCTGCTGCCAAGAGAGAGAAACAGGACCCAGCGCTAGGAATACGCATCGCACCCTCCCATCGGGTGAGCTAGAATTGTTGGGGACTTTTCGTTCTGTTTAGTTTTATTTTTTTTTCCTTTTTATTTTCCTTCTGGATTTTGCTGCAAGTTAGGTCCTTGAGGGTTTTTTTTTTTTAACATTTGTGTATGTTATTAATATGTTTGTATCATTGTGTTTACGAAGCCTTATCTCAGAACTGGGCATCTCCCAGTTCTCCCCGGTCCTTCCCAAGTCTCATTCAAGTTACAGACCCCGCCAATGTCACTGCCACCCTGGTACTTCGGGTGTCCCCAGGTTCCGTTCCAGCTAATGCTTGCCACTTAGCTGCAATAGGAGGTCGCGAAGCAGGTTCATAAGCTATGATCTTCACTTCAGTATACTGGGTCTTGAGCTGGTGCAAACAACAGGGCTAGATGCCGGCTGAGGAGCTGGGACAGTCTCTTGAGGAGCTTTGAGCAGTTAGTCTTTTGTTCCTGGAGGTGGCCATCAATGAGCAGGGGGCCACAGGCAAAGCAATACTTTGCCTGGGAGATTTCTGTAGCAGCCACGTCCCCTTGCCTGGCCATCTATGAGTGGTTATTTAAAACTTTACGAGAGCTTATCTTTAGCTCTCGTCGAAAGGCCGGTCGGGTGAGTGCGTGCCTGAGCATCCGTGGCAATTCCAATTAGAGTCCAGATGCCCAGCTGTTGTAACCGGGAGCCTCAGAGCAGCTCGATGGGTCAACAGCAGCTGAGAATCTCTCATCCACGGTGCAAATTTCACAGTCCCTCACTCCTTCAGGAATCTGCATTTGTGTAAATATTCATACGAAGGCCTGGTCGTTCCCCGCCGTTCCTCAGACTCCTGTTGCCTCAGGTTTGCGAAACCACAGGGCATGGAGTGATCCTGGAATGAACTTAGGTGCCGCAGCTTCTGCAGCAGTCAGCGGGATCTGGGCACTTAAATATCTTCCAGGTCTGAAGGTCTTTTAGCCCTAGTATTGGAGGCTCACGTTTTCAGGACACGGAGAATAAATCTGCACCATTAGAGTCCCACTTACACTTAGCTGCAGGGCTCGGCAGTCCCGAGGACTCGGGCTGTCTCTTAGCACAGAGAGCTTTTCCACCCACAGTTAACACAGCATTACCTCCACTGTCTGTACGCCCTGGCACTTGGCTGCATCTTCTGCTTTCTCTTCTGTTTGTACTTCACCACGTACATTGACCTTGTTTTGCCGTATTTGTGAGTATTTTTACATGGTGTTTACAGGTTCTTTTAAGGAAAAACTATGTATATGAAGGCTTTTAAGAAGCAACTACCAAATTTGTTGTTGTGACGTATCAACGCTGGGATTTTCAAAGGATCTGGAAGCTCTGTAGGTACCCAAACGCTCCCAGCTTCAGCACCTGATTCCTTTAGGCCCCTTTGAACATAAAAGTTCAGGAAAACATTGCCATCCTCATCCATGCATCTTGCGTTTAGGTTTAACTCCTGGCTCTTTAGTTTTGCATAAAAGAGTTTGCACTTTGTTTGTGAAGTAATCCGTGAACGTAATATATATTGCAGCTACTTTCATTTTATTTTCACCTGTATGTTAAAATCAATTTGAACGAGTTGGGGAGAAAAAAAAAGAAATGCAGATCCGTTTCAATTCTACGAAACACTTGCGGCTCTTCAGTATTCACTTAAGTCTTCCTTTTTTTTTCCTTCACTGACTCATGATGACTTTTTAGTTTTAATTTGTTCTTCAAAAGGAAAAAAAAAATCACAAAAAAAGATTTTTGCAGGCTATGTAAGCATGTTTTTTCCTGTGAGAGCTCGTCCGCTTTGTGTCTGTTTAATGAATGTCATATGTAAATGCTTAAAGAAAAAAGACGATGACTTAATTAATTAACCGCAGTGACTTGAAGCTCTAAAAAATAATAAAAAAAAAGAAGTAGGATTTAATACTAGCTGGATTTAACCCTTGGATTTGTGATTGTGAACCATGAGTGGAGGAGCTGTAAGTGCTAAAGCTGATCATGTGTGTAGACAACAAGAAGTACTGATATTTGACCATTGTCTCAATGGCAAAAAAAAACCCCACCCCAACCCCAAGTCTTGTGTTTTATTCCTTAAGAACTCTGTGTTATATTACCATGGGAACTCCTAATAAAGACAAAATGTTGTTGTTTCACTAGGTGCATCTGTGTCTCGAGGCGATACGTGTTGTGTGTAACTGCATACCTTGGCTGGTGCCTTCAACAGCTAAGAGCAGCCTGGGCTCTCAGATCACTGCTAACGTAGGCTGA